>NC_053156.1:45183556-45286056 GCF_016835505.1 Polypterus senegalus | reverse complement strand
GTCATTTTGCTTGACTTCTCACTCTATACAACTCCAAGCAACTGACACGCAGGTAAACAGACTTGAGCTGAGAAAACTGTGTGGGTTGGGGGATGTGATAGCAGGCTGCTTGCTGCTTATCAACACATTTAAAGGACAAAAGATACCGACGGAGAGGTTCGAAGCGTTTTGAGGTGGGACGTATCTACAAGTTTTTTCGTAGACTCTGGTAATTCTAGTGTTAATCCCTGGCATTCCCCTAATCGTGACGGACATGTCCCTTTCAATTCAAGAGATTACAGTTCCCGGTGAAGCTTTGCTTTGCGGTGTCAATTAACAATGCCCAGGGACAGACACTGAAGTTGGCGGGAGTTTATCTTAGCTCACCATGCTTCTCTTATAGTCAGCTTTACGTTGCTTTCTCCCGAGTTAGTTCCCCAACAAACCTACATGTCCTCGCCCCGATTAACAGAACCAAAAATATTGTATATCAAGAGGCCCTCAGATAGGTAAATTATCAATATAAATAGTTTTTAATGCAAATTACATTTTTTTAAAATTGACTTTTAAAGTTTGTCCTGTTTCACTACTACGCAGGCAGAGCTGCGGGGAACAGCTAGTATTTGTAGAAAAGCACTTAGTTGCATAATAATTCTGACTAGCCAACCCGCGGCGTACCATACGCCGCATAATCAGGCCGGTTTTTTATTGAATTTTAAGCACAGGGAGAAAATTAACATTTGAAACACCGGTAATGTAATAAATCAGCAAGAAAAGCAACATTGTAACAATGCACGGAACGAACCAACACACAATCGTCCGTGACTGAAAACCGGCGGATCGTCCTCGCGCCTTCTGCTGCCAGACGGAGGGATGGGGGTTCACGGCACGGAGAGTGGAACGGGAGGAGAGAAGGACGTCCATTCAGCTCCGTCCGTCATGCTAGTCTGCTGATTTCTCGTTCAGTATGTACTGCCCGGTCACGTGCCCACCTCCAACTTGTCACTTGTGTCGTCGTCTTTACACAGTCCAGATGCACATGTGACTGACGTGGACTTTTTATTGCTCTGTGCGGTTTTGGCCGCTTTTCTATATATAATCCACCAAGACACCTGACCACGGTAGTAGCGAGGTGGGAGGGGGTGCGAAAGTGCAGGAGCATCTAAGAAGATGCACGCTTGTCGCGACGCAACCAGTGGGAGCGCCAGGACCGATCCGGGTAGACGGCCGCCTTTGTGCGAATGTGGTTTCGCCGCCCTACGTACCTATTTTCTATTATGATATGACGGATATTACTATTACATGTACTACTTCAAACAGGATTATGACGGTGTTAGGGTTAGAGTCGGGATGTATAAATAAAATTTAATTTCAAACGATTAATTTCAAATCAAACCAGCCTAGATTAGAAAGCCGGTTTATTTAATCGTTCTAAGCGACATGCAGCTCTGCACACAGTGACAGTCAATTCAGAGATCGCCGCAGCTCCGCTGTCTTTGCCGCTTCTCTTGACTCGCAATCCCGTTGAGGAACGTCGCGTCTCACATGAAATCTATCGCCTTGCGCGACCAACTATGAAATATGCAAGTTGAACGTTGACTAAGGGACTACACACATTTAGAGAGCGTGCGTAAACACATGGTAAGCAATGGAACCGTTCAGACAGAGCGCGCGATGAGCCGGCGACCATCAAAGGCTTTTCGCCCTCGCTCGAGCAAATCGCTATGTATGTGGAGTCCCTAATAGGCATCAACGCATCGACTACAATACACACCACTTTGTCAAACTTTGCTCACTGCAAACGCCGCGCTGCTATAGTCGCCGGCGCTCAGACTTTAAAATTCAAAGGCGGACAGCCGCCGGTCGCAGCGTCGCCGGCTGCTGCACGCTCCTCAACGCCGCCTTTGAGTTTGGCCCACGCGCGGGCACGTTTTTGCCCGTCGCCAGGATCGGCCCTGGGGAGCGTATGAGTTGCACTTAGTGGGAATTCCACGGTTTGCAGCCCGAATGGGGCTCAACGGCTTACCCACGCCGGGTAGACACACGGTCAATGTCATGTATAATTATTTATTGAATGCTAAACACTTCTGGAAAGACACCGTTGTCTAAAAAGGGAGGGTTTGAGGATACAACAGAAAGTGAATGAAAAGATGGAACTGTAGACTTTTCATTGCTCTGTGCGGTTTCGATGCCTTTCTATATATAATCCACCAAGACACCTGACCACGGTAGTAGCGAGGTGGGAGGGGGGTGTGAACAAAGTGCAGGAGCATCTAAGAAGACGCATGTTTGTCGCGGATCGAATGGCTGTATGTAGCGTGTAAAACAGTTTGCCATGGAGCACGTGGTGGAGCGTCGTAACGAAAACTTAGTTTTAAAGACTGCTCACTTCATTGTGTTTTAACCTCAGTTGTAAAGGATTGTTTTAAGGATCCCATGGGATACCCTCGAAACCGTTTGACACGCTGCACCATAGAGTCCGGACGTATTCATGTAATCAGCGTATTGTTGAGCAGACTGTATAATAATGCCTCTGTGACTAAGAACAACGGACACCACGTCACTGAAGTTATCCCAATGTTGGCAAACAAAGCTAAGAGCCATGTCACGAAGTTTGAGAGCAACAGTTTCATCAATGACATTTCTTCAAAAAAAACCCGACTGACAGAAACAAACAATTACCTGAAGCAGGAATTTCCATAACATTGAAAGAATTGTTGTTTCCATGAAATACATTTGAAGCGGCAGCCATGGAGGGCAAAAGAATAGTCAACGTGGCTCACAGCTGAGTTTGGACCGGAGCACAGACCAAAGCGAGTGAGTATGTGTTTGATGAGCTGTTTGATTTGGCGGGCAGTGGTTTGATGTGCGTTCCTGAGCACGTGGGAGGAGGGGTAGAATTTCTGGGCGGGGCTTCGTTGTTCCTTTCGCATGGTTTTTCATGGTGTCGAAACCAAAAGAATAATGAAAAGTCAACGTGGCTTAGACGCGTGCATGTGGACTCCTAGCAAAGACGAAAGAGGCTAACTGGGTGGTCGGTGAGTTTTTGCGTCCGGGCACATGGGCAGGCAGTGTGAATGCCTAGAGAGCGAGGGACGCGGGCCGGTGAAAAAGGAGTGTTGGTGGGTAGGAAAACGTCTTCCGTGTTCCTGCAGGAGCATCTAAGAAGATGCATGTTTGTCGCGGATGCGAATCTGTATGTAGTGTGTAAAACAGTTTGCTATAGTGCAAGCGGTCATGCGTTGTAACCAAAAATTCGGTTTTTAAAGACTGCTTACTTCATTGTGTTTTAACGTCAGTTGTAAAGGATTGTTTTAAAGATCCCATGAGATACCCCTCACCTGCTGCATATGGCGATTCACCTCCGCGAGAAACACGCCTCTATGAACAGTCAACGTAGCTCGGAGGTGCATGACATTAACCTGCCCTGCACCGCATGTGGCCTCCTCGACAGACGAATATAAATGACGCCACTTTTTCTGTGTCCTCGCGTCCGACTTGGTGGGCGTGGCCCTGCGAGTTGTCGCCGTATCCAATGGAGTTGGTGGGCGTGGCTCCTTCCTTCGTGCGCCATAGGTGTCTCACTTGTCGGCGGCTTAGTGAATCCACGCCCCTTCCGGCGTGCTTTTCATGGTTGTCTTGCCTTAGTGAATTATATATATAGATACTGAGGGCAATTGTCTTATGAAATTTCCCAGATGAGGCCAGGTATTTTTTTATATACAGTATATAATATGTGTGTATGTATTTATAAATATTTTAACCACCAGTTTTCATCTCAACTGAGTAAAAGTCAGGGATAAAAAATAAATAAATACAAAATGCAAAAAATATTTCAGCTTTATCAGAATACTGTAAGCAAAGTAAGCAGTCGTCGTAATAGCAAATACAAATTACAAATTAAGTAGTGTATACATTTGGTTTTCTTTCAGAGAAGACTTTCATATAAGTCAGTGGTACCTAGAGTGTTAAAGATGGAGGACGAATTTGTGCAATTTAAATACAGTGGCTCAAGTGCAGTCAACAGTCACTTGTTAGCGTAATTACAGGTTACAGTTAATATGTTTATTTTACTACTGGTATCTAATGTGAAAAATACTAAAATTCAAAACCATTGTTGGTGGATTTTTGCTTTAAAGCTCTATATTTTAACCAGTAATTTTTAAACTATCTTTAAAGTGTCAATGATTCTTTATAGACAGGTAGACTGATACAGCAGAAATGGAGCACATCACTGGCTGTTCAGTGTTTAAAGGCTCTCTAGTTTGACTTTATAATGAATTTAAAAGAGAGGCGTATGTAAAATAGTGGTCAGTAAAGGATGGGCTTTTGAGAAACTCGGTTTGAAAAAAGTGTCAAATCAGAGATTGAGAAAGAGAGAAGGAGAAGGGGATTGCAATGAGCAAACGGGACAGAAGCAGAGCAGAACAGAACAACACTGATGTTAAAGGATATGTCAGTTTTTTAAAATGTCCTGGGGTACACTGTAGCTGCAGGCTTTTGTTATAACCAGTTTCACATTCAGTGATTCATTTTTACCTCTAATCGATCTTTGTTTAAGAAACTAATCTTTTTTTTCCTTCCACATTCAGAGAAATACAGCTGTCTTAGATTTACATTTATAGAAAATTTTAAAATCTCTTGCGTTTTTTTGCTATAGTTTTATGTGCGTCTTTTTTTTGTAGTTTTCCTACTAATTTCATCTATATGGATTACACCCTTAAATGTAATGTAACAATTTAAAATAAACGGCACACTAAGGTAGGTGGGAGTCCATTAAAAGCAGATGTTGGTTGCAATGAAAACCTGCAGGAACAGTGAGCCTGTATCTAGGGTTCAGCTTGAGGATCATTATATTAGATGGTGAACTTCTGATTACTTTGTCACTTAATTTGTTTATTGGCAGCTGGTTAAGAAAACAAGAAGCAATTAAAAATGTAAATGCAGTTGTTTAAGAGTAAACCAACCAATGTAGGGCTTGAAATTCTTAAACAAGTGAGTTCATTAAAATGAAGCACAAAAATATTGCATAAACAATAACTGGGTTTGAATTAAGAAATTGGGTTGCTACAAAAACCTGCAGCCATTGCAGCCCATCAAGACCATATTAAAAGTACCCAGTGTAATTTGTGGCCCAGCATGTTTACTACCATTAACATACAACTTAAAAGGAAAAAAAAAAAAAAAGAAAAATCAGAATGCAGAATAATATTGAAAACGGTCAAGGACTTGTGCGTAAGGTTTTCCTTTTTTCTTTAATAAAACTCTTACTGGTGGTTCTTCAGTTGTGTTGGGTCATTGTGAATCTAATCCACTTTCCCACATACAGCAAAGTTAATGAAATATTAGTTATCATTGATAAGAAACCAGAATTGTATGGTTTAAGATCTCTTCCTCATGGATTGAAGTGCATTGTATAGTGTGGATTTTGGGGAGCAACCTGATTAATATAAATAAATACATATACAACAGTTGAAATATTTGAGAAATTTACATGTCACTTTGCTCAAAGTCAAAAAGTGATACCCTGTGGACCACTTGACTCATGCTCATGGATCAAAGGTGATCTGCAGACCAATCTTTCTGATTGTGACACGAAACTAAACTCCATAGTAGCTCTTTAATCATACTTATTACTAAAACTGAAATGAATAGATATAAAAATGCCTTTGTGAAATAAAAACTAAATTAAAACTAAAAATACACAATGAAGGAAAACTAAACTGAATTTCCAAGTAAAGTCAAAAAAATTTCGAAATAAAAACTAATATAAAAAGACAAAACTATAATAACCTTTCTAGGAGAAACACCTACATCTGTAGAATTACCTTTTTTTTATCAAGACTGTTACCTTAAACTGATGTCCGTAATTCAAATTTTAAATTTATAATTTATTTTAAACAGTTTTAGGGTGGTGTGTTCATTGAAATAGAAATTTAGGAAGCTTTTAATGTGCATGTCTAGTCACTTCATGTTCTTGTCTGTTGAACCATTTCTCTCATTTTTATATATTTTGATTATTTTGCTTACCACCCAACCATCAGACCCACTTAATCCAGTTCAAAGTCTTGGGGGACAAAGAATGGGCTCTAGAGTCATCATTTTTCCACTGTTTGTTTATTACTGTTAATTAGACTAGGTTTGCTTTTAAAAATTACCTAGCCAACCCGCAGCGTACCATACGCCGCATAATCAGGCCGGTTTTTTAATGATTTTTAAGCACAGGGAGAAAATTAACATTTGAAAAATCGGTAATGTAATCAGCAAGAAAAGCAACATTGTAACAATGCAGGGAACGAACCAACACACAATCGTCTGAAGTGACTGAAAACTGGCGCACTGTCCTCGTGCCTTCTCCTGCCAGACGGAGGGATGGGGGTGCACGGCGCGGAGTGTGGAATGGTAGGAAAGGAGAATGACCGTGAGAATACAACAGTAAGCGAATGAAAAGATGGAACTCTGGAGAGAGCAAAATACAACACAATAGTGAACCCACGGCATAACAAATGCCGCATAACTATTTAATGATGGTTGAACACTTCTGGAAAGATACAGTTGTCTAAAAAGGGAGGGTTTGAGGATACAACAGAATGAGAATGAAAAGATGGAACTTTTCATTGCTCTGTGCGGTTTTGGCTGCCTTTCTATATATAATCCACCAAGACACCAGATCACGGTAGTAGCAAGGTGGGAGGGGGGTGTGAACAAAGTTCAGGAGCATCTAAGAAGATGCATGTTTGTTGCTGAAGCGAATTGCTGCATGTAGCGTGTAAAACTGTTTGCTATGGTGCACGCAGGCGTGCGTCGTAATCGAAAACTCTTTTTTTTGCCTACTTCATTGTGTTTTAACCTCAGTTGTAAAGGAATGTTTTAAGGACCCCATGGAATACCCCTCGGTTTTGGCTGCTTTTCTATATATAATACACCAAGATACCCGACCACGGTAGGAGGGGGGTGTACACAAAGGGTAGGGATGTAATGAGTGGGAGTGTATGAGTCACATATAGTGGGAATTCCACGGCTTGCAGCCCGAATGGGGTTCAACGGCTTACCCATGCCTGTCTGCGCTGGGTAGACACACGGTCAATGTCATGCATAATTATTTATTGAATGCTAAACACTTCTGGAAAGACACGGATGTCTAAAACGGGTTGGTGTGAGAATACAACAGTAAGTGAATGAAAAGATGGAACTCTGGAGAGAGCAAAATACAACACAATAGTGAACCCGTGGCATAACAAACGCCGCGTGGCTCAGACGTGCATGTGGACTCTTACCGCAGACGAAAGGGACTAACTGGGTGGTCGGTGAGTTTTTGCGTCCGGGCAAATGGGCAGGCAGTGTGAATGCCTAGAGAGTGAGGGTAGACACCGGCCAGTGAAAAAGGAGTGTTGGTGGGCAGGAAAACGTGTTCCTGCAGGAGCATCTAAGAAGACGCATGTTTGTCGCAGATGTGAATAGCTGTATGTAGCGTGTAAAACAGTTTGCTATGGTGCACGCGGTCATGCATCATAACCGAAAAGTTGTTTTTTAAAGACTGCTTACTTCATTGTGCTTCAACCTCAGTTGTAAAGGATTGTTTTAAGGATCCCATGGGATACCCTTCGCAAACCGTTTCACACACTGCATATGGCGATTCACCTCCACGAGAAACATGCCTCTATGAACAGTCAATGCACATGACATTAACCTGACCTGCACTGCATGTGGCCTCTACGACAGACGAATATAAATTACGCCATTTTTTCTGTGTCGCGCGTCCGAGTTGGTGGGCGCGGCCCTGCGAGTTGTTGTCGTATCCATTGGTCTTGGAGTTGGTGGGCGTGGCTCTTTCTTGCGTGCGCCATAGGTGTCTCACTTGTCGGCAGCTTAGTAAATCCACGCCTCTTCCGGCGTGCTTTCCATGGTTGTCTTGCCTTAGTGAATTATATATATAGATTCTGAAAAAGTCTTGTGTTTTTTTTTAAAAAGTGGCAGATATTTGTCTTTCTTACAAAAGCGAACCATACGAACTGAACCTTTCAGAATATTGATCTGGAGGCAGTTAAAGACCAGTAAATTAAATAGTCAAAAAGTCAGATTTTTCAAGATACAACTTCAGTACATTTCTATCTTGGAATTATTCCCTTATTTCAGACTCATGTTCATTAAATGTAAGTATCCATCCATCCATTTTCTAACCCGCTGAATCTGAACACAGAGTCACGGGGGTCTGCTGGAGCTAATCCCAGCCAACACAGGGCACAAGGCAGGAATCAATCCCGGGCAGGGTGCCAACCCACCGCAGGACACACACAAACACCAAGCACACACTAGGGCCAATTTAGAATCGCCAGTCCACCTAACCTGCATGTCTTTGGACTGTGGGAGGAAACCCACGCAGACACGGAGAGAACATGCAAACTCCACGCAGGGAAGACACGGGAAGCGAACCCGGGTCTCCTAACTGCGAGGCAGCAGCACTACCACTGCGCCATCATGCCGCCCGCTAAATGTAAGTAGTCCAATCTAAGAAAGGAATAACATATATTTATGTTATGACTAATGGAAGGAAGATACCTGAAATAGTACAGCATATAAACTGCCAAAATAAATCATAATGGACAAAAAGTGCTTCCTCCATGTGTTCATTTTTTTTTTAATATTGTATACTCAGATTGTAAAATATACTCATTGTGCATTTATGTGTGTGTCTTCTACCAAGCAACTTTTGCTTTATTTACCATTTTTTATATTGTTTGCCAGTTAGTATTCAGTTTTAAATTCTGCCATGTGCATCTAAATTAGCGTTGGTTCCTATGCCCGTGAACAAAATGAGTGCTCAAAAAAAAAAAAAAATTTGCAGAGGGGCTATTTGGGTGGGTTGGAATGGGGTTGTTGAATGTGTTAAGTGCTTGGGACTGGTGACTGGTCAGAGGCTTTGGGAGGAAATCCGGCAAATGTATTTATATCTGCATAATCAACATTTTCTTTTCATTAATTCCGTTCAATAATTTGCTTTGAATACGGGAGGTCTCAACATACAAGGCGCTGCCTGTATAAAAAGACTGACGTGTGTGTGTTGTGTTTAATTAATATCATTATATAATAGATATTGTTAGTGTGATATTATCAAGTGTATTTTTATTAACAAATACAGAGCGAGACGGGGCGCATTTAACCAGCCATATTTTAGATACATAATAACAAAAAAGGCATTGATGCATCCCCCTAACTGTAAAGATCAACCCCTCCGCCCCGGAAAAACATTCTTCATTAATTGCAAATCACTGCCATATTCTGAAATATTTTATAGCTTTCGAAACCTTGTTCATGATGAAAGGTGGAGATTTTTTCAAAGGAAACGAGAAGCAGTCGACAAGGAGGCAAGCGGCCAGATCCCTTGGGCCACGTGATTTCTTTTGGCCTAGTCTACAGGCCAACTGGCGTGTTCCACTTGTAAGAAACGCAAAGGGGATTCCGTTTTTGTAACCAATTTAATTAAGAAGTACTCATTGATATCAGAATTATTTGCATTTTGTCCAAGAATAATTCATTACATTTATATTATGTATTTCTTTTTTTTTGCAGTACGGTTAAATATAAGCTTTATTTTTTCTAGTGCTCTGATTCTGCAAATGGTAGTAAACGGGGTTGTTTCGGTAATGGTACGGGCGCTTAGTCAATGGGTGTGGTGCGAAGACGAGGAGTGAAGCTTTAGAGAATTAATGACTTGCGAGGAATTAATGGATGTTAACTGTGCCTTTTGTGAAAATATTGTTTTTGTAATGCCGCTGCCTTGAAAATTTTCTTATTATATTTATCTTTGTATGCGACAAAACACATTTGAAGAGGACCGTACGCAGCCAAAAAGATACATTCATATTCCTGCATTACATTAGTTCCCCTTTTTCTAAAACAAGAGGGTATATTTTTTTTTCCTTCCTATTGGATTGTATACCCCTCCCCCTCTTTTTCGCTTGAGAAACGTCTATGAAAACAGAAAGCTGCGGAGCCGATTCGGGGACCCTTGCGGAGGAGAGGTGCTGGGCTTCTGAACCGAAGGTACAAAGCGGGAAAACACCAAGGAACTTCTTTTCCAAATAATTTGTAACCAGCTGGACTAATCTATATTATCGGACCGACAGACGCCTTCAACAGCGGTAGGTTATAACACCACTTGTATTCCTTGCGAAGGCCTCGAATGTGATCCATGGTGAAATCAACGTGAGTGAGTGGGCTTCCGTTGTTTTTACGTAGTGGCGGTTTCTATTTGATTGCTTGTAATAGTTAACACATATGTGTATATGTACCTGTGTAAAGCCTTAAAGTTGTGGCACTTGGCGTGCTTTCTGTTACAAGTCTTCGTTGGTTTTAACCTACATGCTGAGCAGCTGTTATGATTTGTGTCCTTAGCCCAGAGCTTATAAAGATATGCGGGTAGGCGTTATTATAGTTGTAATAAGGGGGTTTGCTACTTAAGTAATTTGTGAACACCATGTGCTTTTATGCATGTAACGATGAGTGTGTGTGTGTAATGTTATAGTGGGCGTTTTTGCTCACTCAGCAGATGTTTATTAATGTTATTTTACTGGGAAGGAAGGTAATTTTCTTCCACGGCTCTTTTTAGTAATCCAGACGGTCGTTTTTAGAATGGATGACCATGGTAACAGCAGTGCAGTCATTTATATACCCGGCGAATTACTGGCCTCATCCATTGTTGGTTTCTGCATTGCCTTAGTTGATACCGATATAAGCTCTCACCTCAGTTACTTGAAAATGCTTAACATGTTCCCGAATTGAATGGTGGGTACAGATTACAAACCGGTGTTTAGTAATCGAATTCTCAAGATCACACGCACATACCCTTTAGTTTCTTCGCACTGTAACTAACCAACGTATATGACCGATGAATAGTGATCTTTTTTCTTAAGCAAAAATTAGTAATTCGTGGGTTATTCAGCTACTACTATATAATGATTCAGCCCTTGGATAATGCTCCTGCAAACGTCTGTTTGTTTTGTTTACACTTGTTTACAGGGACAATGTGAAACAACGAAAAGTATCAATTTAATGGCTGATCTCTGGCCTTGCACATTTTGGCTAGATGCCCGTCAAATTGTGTTCCTCCAAATCCCTCTGACATTGGTCATCATTGATAGTAGTAGCGCGTTGTGTGAAGTAAGTGACTTTGTGATTCCTACAAATACAGATCTGTAGTGGTGTTTTTGTTTTCAGCTTATACTTTTGCCTTTTTAGAAATATTCTGCATTCATTTAATAAAACATCTGTATCTATATATTAAACCGACTTTAAGTTTAGTCAACAAGTAATTTGTTTTGGCCTACCCAAATGTCAGTTGACACTGTATTTGTAATAAATGCTTATTTTAAAAATTTGGCCCTTAATTCAGACTTTTCCTTTTTCATTATGCCTCATCAGGAATAATGAAAAGCCTATTCTCTAGTCCATTAGCTAAGGAGTTCAAGTAGGCATGTTTAACTCATCTTCTATGCAGATATGAATTAAGAACTAAGATAAACTGGTTTGCGTTCACTTACTTTAATTAAACTTGTTGGAAGAAGGTGGAAGTAGGCAGGGTTAATCTTTTCTTCCTGTTTTGACATTGTTTGACCCAGCCTTTATAATAACTACAATATGGGTACACATTCATTTCAGGATGCAAATATCTTTGAAACATATTTCACCGCTCATTGCAGTACTTTTGCGAGGAGTATGAAGTCTCTCCCCCCTATTCTGTTCATTTTTAGGATCAGTTAATGTAATTTTATTCTTGCGGCAATTGCAAAATTGCACAAATAATGAAATCTGTTATCTTGTAGGTGTTATCTAAAAATAACAGTTAAACTTGTTTGAAGTTCCCTGAAAAGATTTTTATATTTTTGACATCCTATCCAATTACAGTGGAACCTTGGACTAATTTCCCCCATAGGTTTATATGTAAATACAAATAATCCTTTCCAGACCGTACAAACTGTATGTAAATATACATATTTTTTAAAGACTTTTAAGCACAATAATATTGTTATACCATAGAATGCACAGTGTAATAGTAGACTAAATGTAAAAACATTGAATAACACTAAGTAAACCTTTAACAGAGAAAAACTAACATTGCAAGAATTCACGCTACAGCCTTATGACAGCTCGCTGTAAACACATTTTTTTTAATGAGTTTTAAGCACAGGGGAAAAAAATGAAAATTTGAAAAATCCTTAATTTATACAAAAACTAACCATAAACAACCAAGAAAACTAACCTTGCAGCAAATCGCCATGAATCTTCCTGGCTTTCTCGCACTACATTGCCTTGCTTACGCTATTCCCTGCAAGTTGCTCCTCGTTCAACCACACTAGAAACAGTTTTTCCACCTCTTTCCACTTGAGGCCTCTACTTGGTTAACACTGTAACTCCTTTTGCAACATCAGCTGCTTTAATGGCCTCTTTTCTGCTTTAGTTGAAATCGTAGATTTTGACTTCTTGTACTCTGTGGCAAGATCAGTAACATACTTTTCAATTTCTTTCTTTAATTCGATTTCAATTTTCTTCGAAAATTTTCTTTTCACCAAAACTACCACTCTTCACTTGCTTAGAGGCCGTGGTTAATTGCAAAATTAATGCAAAAGCACATGAAATAGAGCACAAAGAGTTCACAGCGAATGCACGCATGTCTGGCAGAGAACAATGTACAGGGAGAGACTGAACACGTGCGGAAATCATCGGCGCGTACGAACCGGAAGGGAAACTGGCTTGTTCATCACCCGAGTGTGTGGTTGGATACAGATGCAAAAGTTTGTCGAACTTTTTGGTCGTAACCAGATTTGTACGTGTTCCGAGACGTTTGTGACCCGAGTTTCCACTGTTTGTTGGAGTGGCTTTAAAGGTTTTATTTTCTGTTTTGTTTTGTCCCATGTAAAGCTATGGTTAATCAAGTATTACCTGTTGTCTGGTAACAAGTTTGCAAGTAAACTGTACATTGACATTCGCTTTCTGGATTTAACATGGTTTCCAGCCAGTAATGATGCAACTTAAAAATTCATTTCATTATCATATATTTAAACTGTTCCTTACTTCAAAGTGAAAAGATGTATACAAAATGTTTGAACAGTGATCACGACATTATATTATTTAACAATTGTTAAGCGTGTGGTGCATGCTCCAGGTTTGCTGTTATGCTTTTCTGGATGTTGTTTACAGAGGTAATGAGTAGTTAACTACAGCCTAACAAATTAGGTTAAAGAACAAATATATAGTTTTTGGGTGGAGTGCAGCAATTTGTGTAAGAATTAGATAAACCAATGAATAACAAGTTAAAATGTTAATATGGAATGGAAAAGGCAGTTAAATGCCCAAGATATTGCATAGCCTTGTGATAGTGTCCTGTTTCACAAACTTTCATATAAGTGCTGCACAGCTCTTATTCAACACTATTCCACCTTCTTCAGAATTTGAAGAAATCCATGTTATGTTGCCAGAGTTCATTATACAGTGTCTGCATCACCCTTGGCCAGGACAGTAGTTTGCTTATCTGTTTTTTAGGGGACCTGTAAGCATGAGGGTTGGTGTTTAGTTCTGGGTGTGAGACATATACTGTAACTAAGCTCAATCCTGCTTACATTTTGACCATGTTGCTGGACCTGCACTTTCATTTATCAGACTCTTCAGATTTCACAGCCCTTGTCTATTTATCTGTTTGTTTCTGGGTCCAAAAAGTTTCCATTTTCTATGCCTGTTAAGAGTTGTGGACTTTTCAGAAAGGTGAAAGTGAGTGCATTAGAGATGTTATATTTACTGCACTGTGGTCTTAGTGGGGCCATAGCTACTTCCACTTATGTTAGGCTGGGTACCAGCTATACAAGAATAACCACTGGATGCACTGCATTTGTAAAAACCTAAATTTGTTTAAACTTAATTTTCCTGCAACTTTGTTTTCAGAGTTTCTGCTCTTAACCTTTGTTTGACTTTCTTCTCATGGTGTTCTGAGCAGTTATATTACGTCTGCCTAGGCTTGTGCAAATGAATAACTTCATTTGCTGTTAATAATTGATTATTTACAGATGGGACCACATAATTAAACATGTTGTAAATACAATGTTTATGTTTGGCACAATATCCCAATTGTATCTGGATAGGCTGTATGTACATTGTACACATATTGCATTTATACTAGAAACTTTAAATGCATCCTCAGCAGGTAGATTGAACCCCATTACCTTTTCTCTTGCAGAATGCAAATTAGCAATCGGACAACTTCTTTCTTTGGGGGAATTCAACATGATGAGTGTGCCAGAGATTTGCATGTTTATGAATTTTTAGTAATAATAAAAGACCTACAGAAAGAGCTGACATCAGTATATTATTACGAGAACATGAGCAGCAAGGATGTTCTATATTGGTACAGTACAGGTTTCATCAAAGCTGCAAGTGTGCTGCAATCTTGTCTGGATGCATCAATAAAGACTGGTTGGATAAAATTCTTGTATTGTTCAGTGACTGCACTTACTACCCAGTGTCTGTATGCATTTCTCTGTTTGTGGAAGGGTGCAGCCGCTGATGAGAAGAGAAAAATGCAATTTTAAAAGTGTATACCTGTCAGAAAAACATGTTGCACTTGCATTACATTATCTTGCCCCTGGTGCAGACTATAAAATTGTGTGCGATCTGTCAGTAAGCCAGTTCTTTCAGAGCTCTGGGATCAAATGAGATACAAGAGACGTATGTCAAACTTACATGAACATTAGAACAATCTAGACGACTCATCCCAGCAAAGCATTCCAGTCCTATCCACTTGTTTCTTCCAAAAAAACATCAAGTCAAGTTTTGAAAGTCCCTAAAGTCTTAGTCTATCACACTACTTGGTAGCTTATTCCAAGTGTCTATAGTTCTTTGTGTAAAGAAAAACTTCCTAATGTTTGTGTGAAATTTTACCCTTAAGTTTCCAACTGTGTCCCAGTGTTCTTGATGAATTCATTTTAAAATGCCTCGATCCACTGTACTAATTCCCTTCATAATTTTAAACACTTCAATTATATGTCCTCTACTTTTGCTTAAACTGATAAGGCTCAGCTCTTTTAATTGGTCCTCTTAATTCATCCCCTGTAGCCCTGGAACCAGCCAGTTGCTCTTCTGTGGACCTTTTCTAGCACTATAACATTTTTATAGCCTGGAGACCAAAACTGCACACAGTACTCCAGATGAGATGTCACCAGGGAGTTGGGGAAGTGGCTTTGAAAGGAGATTGGGGTTTTCTCAGTGCAATGGCGCAGTCTTAGGCCGGGTTTATACTTCACGCGATGCATGCTGCAGCGGACGCTCCTGTTACGCATGTGTTTTATTGTTTATACTTGTGTGTGTACTTTATGTAAATCTGGAGGAATCCAGCAGGTGGTAGTGTGAGATATTTTCATGGTGAGAACAGGTTCGGTTTCTCTGTGTTGTGAATTGCCTAGAACACCCATTAATTTCCGATGACACCTTATCGCAATGTGTCCATTCCAGCAAGCATTGGGCACGAGACAGAAACAATCCCTGGACGGGGCCTCAGCTCATCGCAAGGTGAATACAAGCACGCACATACACTAAAGTCATTTTAGCGGCACCAAATCTGCATATCTTTGGAAGGAAACTGGAACTCGGTGTGGAAACCCAGCAGAAAAACATGTAAACTCCAAGCAGGGAATACCAGCGACGTGACTACCTGCGAGACAGCAAGGGTACTGCTCCGCCACCGTGTCACCCCCATGTGTGTAATTATTAACAGTATTCATTATTTAAACGAAATTAATGATCTGTAGAATGTAACATACATACTTTAATGCATTTCATCATGAAAGTGATATCAAGTGTAAATCTAAAGATTCGAAGTTTGCAGAGTGTTGGAATATCGTACATTTAATGTGTTCTGTGTGGTGATCTATTGCTGCTTGCCGCTGCTGTCCGGTCAGGAGGAAGTCCAAGAAGATCGTTGCAATTAAAAAATGGGATAACGTTTATGACGGTCTGCTTTAATGATAAAGTAAACCACGAGGTTAAAGTAGGCATTTCGAGATTAAAGCCGAAATTTCCACTTTAATCACAAAATACACATTGTCACCATGTCCTTAATTTTTTTTTCTCAGTGGCTCAAATACAGCACTGTACATTATGTTGCTTTTGTGAAGTTGCAAGAAAAGACGTCACAAAAGATGGCATGTGAGAGTTTTAAAATGTATCAAGTCATTATGATCGAGAATATGCGACGTTTGCATATAAAAGCACCACAAATGCATCCATATGTTGGCATTTTGCTTCACCACATCGAACCATTCATCAAACATCAAAGCGCATACAGGATCGATAATTCTGCATAGAGGATTTCTGTCACATGTAGATAGTAGACAGAGACTCTGATGTCACATTCCAACTTTTATCACATTGCGCCCCCCCGACTTTTTCCTGGTACTGCAACTCGTGCATTTGTTGCGTTAATTTCTGAGGACCTGCTCAAAGGACGCGTCAAATGAACGCTGGGAACACGTGGCAGCCATGATGTGTCCGCGTTCTGAGCGTGAAGTATAAATGAGCCCTTAGGGTCACATATCCTCATCTCTGCCACAGAAGATTACAAGGTTTAGTATATTGTTGTTATATGGATTATTACAACTGCAAAGGATAACACTTTTACTAATAAGCTATTTTTAGTTTGCAGTTTGGGATGAGTGGAAGACTCACATTTGTGGCCTAGGAGGAAAAAAGTGTAAAGCAAACAGTTTATATTAATGCTTATTCACATAAATATATATAAAACTAATAAGGTATGTTATGTGTATGTCAAAGTGCCCTGCCTATATTTTGTAGTTTTTCTAAATCTAAAAGGACTCGTGAGATGAGATTTTAGTGCTGGCACTAACTTCATTGGCTAGGCTTACATCATTTGCTGGACAGCATACGCAGAAAGGACTGTACAAGTTCCTCATTTGTGAAACTTTTCCAACCATATTCCTGCTTAATCAACAAATAATTTGGCTAAATCTTTTGGCTCAACACATTAATTTGCTTTGAAGCCAAAGAGTTGCCAAATCATTGGTTTCTTCTTAGCCACCAATTGTCCAGATGTGATTTGTATATTAAATGAAGTACTTTCATGCCTTCTTACAGGGCATTGATATTAACAATGAGGGAAACCCTGTGGCCAAATTGAAAATTACAAAAATTACAGAACAGCATCATTGTTGAGTGTAGAGCATCACCATTTCTAAGTATGCCGAAAATATCTTCAGCTGATGGTGTTTGTGGATGATTGAATGACCTGAGAAAATTGCACCTTGCCCAGCCCTAGATCTGCCAGTTGATATCTAAATTCTTTTTGAGTCTTAACAGGTGGCTGAATGTCAGTGTAATGGAAGCAGTTTGGAGTGTTACAAATATAGTTTCACAGCTTGTTTGCAATGAATTGTATGAGATGATCCATTTTCTTCTACAATGGTTCTGTGTGGCTTTATAACTGATGTACAGAAACAGAAGACAAAGAGAGGTCTGGAGTACCTCAAAGGTAAACCTGTATATTATGAATATAAAAAAGGCATAAAAAAAAGTGCTGTACACTCTAAAATTGAGTCTTGCTGAGATTAGTTGAACTGCCCAAAATGACGGTGGTTCTTATTTTGATGCTTTGTGGGAGGAAGAGGCAGGTCCAGGTGGTGTGACCCCAGAAGTAACATCTTAGGTGGACATGCATCAGTCTTCCTTTATGCCAAGGCTATTACAGAGTGACTCCTCATGTCTTGGCAGAGAATGACAATCGTATAAGCCCTTAAGCTGTTCGCCAAGCGCCCACGTTTAACACTGACAATTTTGATTTTATAGAATATTAAAACATTTTTGACAAGTACTGGCTGTTTAGCCCAACAAGCTTGCTAATCTATTTCAGTTACTCCACAATAAAATTGAGTTGAGATTTGAGGGTAGTTTATTAACCATGCATCTGTGGTTCTGTTTGAAGAATAAAACATTCTAATGTTTAGAGAGATTTGCCTTTACTTTTGAAGTTGCAGTAGTGATCTGCTTTAGTAATTCCCATACATAATTTTAAACACTTCCATCATGTCAACTCTTGATCTCTTTCAGTCTTTCTTCATTAGTCCTTGTGTCGGCCTAGATGCTGTTTTCTGGACTTTCTCTTAATACCGTTATTTTGAAAAAAATTTTTGTAAGTGCGTAATTTGCAGACTGTTTTCCTGCATTAGAGTTTTTCCACCATCTTAAGCAGACTTATAATTAACTTTTAATAGGTTAACTGTTTAATGGTTACTCGGCAGTCTATTTAGTATGAAATTACAAATGCATTTCTTTTCAGTTGAACGGATTTCAGAATTCTTGAACCTGATTAACAAAAACACAAATGTTGAGGTGGTTATAATAAGTGTTCATTATGTTATATCTATTAATTAAATCATGGGTTTAAGATTACTGAACTCCATATGATAGGAATAAACAGAAGCCCACATATTAATATTGCCAATGCTGGACGTGCAAGTGTGAAGCCAAAATTGTATTCTGTTTTCCATTAAAAGAAGGTAATTGGGTTGTTGGCTAGTACAAGGTAATCTGAGTTTATTTATTAGGTGGTACATAATGTGTTTGCTTTGAAATTAACACAGCACAATAATTACTAACCAATGTCTTTCCTTTCAGTTTGTGCTTTGTTTGAAGCTATTCTGATTTCTTAGATACAGCCTTACTTAAATAGGATTTATTACATTTAAAGTTGTTACCTTATAATATGGAAATCCCTTCCGGTTGAGGTGTTTCTTTCTTTTTGGCTGCAGGGGCAATACAACCAACATTGGCAACACTTGGTTTACTGCTTATCTTTCACTAAAAGTAGACTTGAAAAACTGATAACTATTAACTACTAGCAAAGGATCTTCGGGCACAAATGTGGACATTTATAAATATGATCCTATAAAAGTTATTACTGGAGAATGGAATAAAATGCCCGAGGTATATTGTTTCACAATGGAATGATGTGCAATTTTACTCTTTGTATTGAATCAGAAAGTGCACTTGACATAATTTCTGTAGGCATACAACATCAGATATGTTTCTTTGTCAGACCTTCCCTATTTCATAAACCCTTTGCACAAAGAAACCGTATATTTTTAAGAAGCCCATTAAGCTTTTGCTTAGTAGTTGGACAATGGATAGACCAGTGAAGCATGTAAGCTATTGGCAGTGGAACTCCGCTGGATCTAAAACAAAAGATATAAGGAAGTTGTAACCTCTTAATACATTGTGTTCACGAGCATCTTGTTTTCAAAAATCTATGGAAAGCTAAACCAAGGGTTATGCTTGATTTTGAAAGCTTTTGTCTCATTTACAGTAAACATTTGAGCTTTCTAAAGTTTTAATATTTACATTTATTAATGCAGAGTTTTCATAGGAGCAAAGTTGTTTAGGTAGGCAGCACTCATCATCGTTGAAGGATGTTAAGAGTAAATGAGCAATTGGAAGTTGGCTTTCCTTCATGAATGATTTTTCCAAGCAGTATCCATAGGTTGTGTAGGTAATACTGGCGCAACATTTTCAATGTTGACCATGAATTATGCAAATGATTTTACAATTTTTTTTTATTCAGAAAGTGACAGATTAAATTTCAAGGTATTTTTCATGTTGTGTGAGCTGTCACTGAAAGTAAATATACATGTTTGGCTACTTATTTGAGAAATTACAGTATTTATACTCACTTTTTATTTTAAACGACACTTCAGAAACAAAATGGTACATTTAATCAGACAAGATTTTCTACATAGTGCTAATCTTAAAGAGCACTTGATTTATTTTAAACAAATCTTCCATCCCCAACTCGGCTGGGTCGTTTTGCCAACAGTGTCCACAATCTCTGTTAATTTAAATTAAAACTATTTTTGTAAGAGGTAAAGATTTCACTTTGTGACCTTACAAAGTTTTGAATTCTGCATAGTTGATCGGTGGTTGCAGTGATGAATCTGAACTAAGGAGAAGTTCAGTGCACATAGTCCTAATTTTGTATGCTGTCCATGGTCTGTAAATCTATAAAGATTATTAATTCCTACAGAAATTTAATTTTGATATTCTTTATTTGGTAGGTGCCTTTAGTCAGAGGATATTTTGTACCCTTGAAGGATTATACAATACAATTTAAAAAGGACAGTTTATGACATTCTTCACTTCAGTTTATACCATGTTAATTTACTGACTGCTGTGTGATCCTTGTTTTGCAGTTTCTGCTTGTGTGTGAAATCCTCAGTGTTCATTGCTACTTAAAACCTTGCAATGCGTCATAGTAAGCAAAACAAAACATACAGAGGAAGGACATACCTGAAAATGCTTCAATTTTCAAATCAATTAACCAAGTTCCAGAACTCACCATGCCATGTATGCACTTTCTAATTTGTTCTTAAGTGAAGCATTATTTAAACAGGGTGCAGGGGGTAAATGTATAAAAAAAATCAGTATTTATACATTTTAAGTTATCCTTTATTATATTATGCATCAGTATTTACTAATAAACATATTACAATTTGAAATATTGTCTATTACTTTTTAAGAACTGATATGGAATGGGAAGAATGCATTTTGTCGCTTCTTGCTTGTAGGTTAAGTGCTTGACTCAGTTCTAATGATCAGGATGCTGGTAGTCTATGTACAGTTGATATATTAAACTGGGGTTATCAAACTCGGATCTCGGAGGACTGCAATGATTTGTGGGTTTTTATTTTAGCTTTAATCTTGGTTAATAACAAATTACTGCTGCTCATAGAACATTCTTTTTGTCTTAATATTAATTGAGTGTGTTTTCAATATTCAGAGCCTTTGTGTGTTTTTTGTTTTTTCTTTCCCCTTTACCAGTAGCCAAAAAAATGCCAAGCAATCCAACAGAGGACCCACTAACTCAGAGGTCTCCAGTATTCCTGGAGGGCAACCATTTTGTCACTAACCAATTTCTTAATTCAAATTGTGGTACTTGTAAAATAAGTTATTCAATTCTATGGCTTTTTAGTGCTGTCAATTCTACCACACCAAACTATTGATTTTTATTTTGTACGCCACAGCAGGTCAACATTTCTTAGATCTTTCTTTTTTTTTTTTCTTTTTGATTATTTTGTTGAAACATTCAAAAATTGTTTGATGAGCACAGATGCAAATAGGTTCAGTTTAGGTGTTCGTCTGTAGCCTAATGGCTGCTGGTTAAGAAAAAAGTGAAGTAGTTCTGAATCTTAAAATGCAAATCATCTGTTACAACCCTGTATTAAACATATTTCAGTCTTAAAAGTATAAATGATCTAGAAGTATGCTTTGTAACTTTGCTAAGGGTCTTTCCATGTCAAATCAACAGATTTTTCTAGAAATGCACGCTTTAGCTTCAAAAAATTCTGAAAAAATACCAGATGTACCCATGTTACCCAGGAGGTACCATGTAAAATTATTTTGATGGTCAACACTGCTTTATTTTTTTAATCAGTTTCACAAGACCATATCTCAACTAAAGTACCTATCAGGCTCAAATTTTGCATACTGGTGCCTTTACAGTTATAGTACATATCTAAATCAAAATGTTTGGTCAAGATGATATCATATGGTAAGAGCAGACCTTCAAAAATGGGGAAAAAATACTTTGTGACTTTTGCTTTGCCATGTTTAAGCTTTCAGAAAACATACTTCTAAACCATACAGCCTGCTGAAATGTTTTTGATGTTTCCAAACAGTGCATCCGGAAAGTATTCACAGCGCATCACTTTTTCTACATTATTATGTTACAACCTTGTTCCAAAATGGATTAAATTAATTTTTTTCCTCAGAGTTCTACACACAACACCCCATAATGACAATGTGAAAAAGTTTACTTGAGGTTTTTGCAAATTTATTAAAAATAAAAAAACTGAGAAATCACATGTACCGTAGATCCTGTTATATAAGCCGAGAATTTCGTCCTAGATTTTTGGCTTGGAGTTTGGGGGTTGGTTTATACAACGAGTATCATTTCAGGTTCAAGATTTCCAGCGCAATGCCGGTTTTGCCGATGAATACGGAAGTAAATAATGACGAAACCACAGAGCCATCTTTCAGATGAAGTAGTAACTTTGCATGCTGGTACTTTAAATTAAATAAAGAATTTATTCAAAAAAGTGTTTTAGTAGTTGATTTTATTAATAAAATTTATAATAAATTATCGGGAAGTTTAAAATAAAATTTTTTGTTTTGATTTACGATCAACATCTTGCGTTATGACCCGAATGCGGTCACGTGTATCCACTTGCACGATTGTAAACAAACAACCGAGAGCGTTAGTAGCGTCAGTCGGAGCCCAGATACATGTGTTTGTGGGTGTAATTTCGGTCATTGCAGTAATTTACTTATCTATACTAATAAAAGGCAAAGCCCTCACTCACTCACTCACTCACTCACTGACTCATCACTAATTCTCCAACTTCCCGTGTGGGTGGAAGGCTGAAATTTGGCAGGTTCATTCCTTACAGCTTCCTTACAAAAGTTGGGCAGGTTTTATATCGAAATTCTACGCGTAATGGTCATAACTGGAAGCAGTTTTTCTCCATTTACTGTAATGGAGATGAGCTTCAACGCCGTGGGCGGAGTTTCGTGTGACATCATCACGCCTCCCACGTAATCACGCAGTACATAGAAAACCAGGAAGACCTCAAAAAGCGCTGAAGAAAACATGCATTATATAATTGAGAAGGCAGCGAAACAATAAGAAGCGAAGCGAGTGACATATACAACCATATTCATGAGTTCTGCTACTGAAACAAAGCACGATGTAAACCTACACTTTAAATTAAGTTCATAGACAGGCTGCGCTGGCGCTTGTAATTTAGTGCCTGCCCATATAAGGCCGTCCGTCAGCGCAATCCAATAGCAAACTGCCACGGGTAAATATTCACGGGTGAAGGACTGTGCTTATGGAGAGGAAGATGAGATGGTCAGGGTGGTGTTTGACACAAACTCAGCGAAACTGCGAGAGAAAGTTTTAAGTGCCAGGACTAAGGTAACATTAAATACAGCCATGGACATAGCACGAGATGGCACCAGCACAGCTGGGAACCTTCGATGCATGTACACCGAGTGGCTCACGTGAACTGACGCAGTGCACAGATAAAAGGCAACAGTTCCAAAGAGCGCTGAACAAAAACCGAATTACACAATTGAAAAGGCAGCAAAAATATGAAGCGCCTCATACATACAAGCATATTCATAAATCCAACTACTGCGGAAACAAAGCACACGTTGGAAAAAGTCAATGTCCCGCTAAAGGAAGACAGTGTAAAAACCCGTGCATGCAGTGTGTCAGGTCTCAGATAAAGAAGAAGACGAGCTGTTTATTGATGCAGTAAGAAACGAATCGATGAATGAAACCTGTCATCTTTACAACGATTGACAAACACGGAATGTAACTTGAACACAACACATCCTACAAATACGAACCTGATTGAAAGAAATAATGATAATCAAATCCTTGATGACAGCAACACTCAGTAACACTCACAAAACAAATACTGTATATTGACAGTCATGTTACGCTATTTTTAAAATGTTCCCTTTTCTTTTCTAGCTTTTTAACACACTACTTCTCGCATGATACGCTGGTATATATATATGTATATATATATAACCCGATCTACATACTCGAATAATGGATACTTTATTCGCCATCAATGATTGTTTTGGTAAAGCCATACTCAGTGTATTCATTAGATGAACGGTAAAAAGTAAGGGCAGGGGAGGATGACTTATTGAGGCATGCAGGCTGTAGTGCGCCAACTCTATCTGAATTGCGATCACATTTGAAAAAATATATCTTTTCAAGTTCTATTTAGTCCATATGTGTCAAACTCAAGGGCAGGGCCACATCCGCCCGGCGTAATTATATCCGCCCGCGAGATCATTTTATATACTGTATTATTGTTATTAAAGCCCGGTATATGAAGCGCTGGTAACACAATAAACTACAGATCCCATAATGCAGCGCTTCAGCTGCCTTGCCGAACAGTTACCGTTAATCAAGTCTACCTTAAGATGCTGCAAGTTATTGCGAAGCTAGCTCACACGATGCTGAAGAGAAAAGTTGATTCTGAAAATAGAGCCTTTAAAACCGATGGGAGGCTGAGTATATGTTTACTGAACCCGTGTGTCTCATTTGTGGAGCTAATGTGGCTGTAATTACAGAATTTAATCTAAGACGGCACTATAAAACAAAACATCAGGGTAACCTGAAAGACCTGAATGCAATGCAGAAGATACAGAAAGCAGAAGAATTAAATAAGAATCTGACACTTCAGCGGACGTTTTACCGTGCACAATCACAAAGTGATTTCAATTGAGCTGCTTTTATGGGAGACACAACCACCTTGCCCCACTTTCCCTGTTACCAAGTAATGTTAAACCAAGTCGTCACTACGGTGTTCCCAACACGCACTTTGCTGATAAACTGAGCGCACTGAGTTTGCACGGCGCTTTGGTGACTTTGAAGAACAAAAAAAGTCCGTCTACATGCGGCTCGAACCTTGTGCATGTTTGGTAGCACATATCTGTGTGAGAAGCTCTTCTCAGTGATCAAGACTAACAAAACAGCACACAGGAGTGCCTCACTGATGAGCACCTGCAATCCATCCTGAGAATCTCCACAACACAGAACCTCACACCAAACAGAAACGAACCTGTTGCCAGGCGTCCAGCTCTAAAATGACATATGAGCAAAGACAACTGAATGATTTGATTTGTTATTGCTGAAAGGAACACATTTTATTTATATTTCTAGGTTTTGTTATGCAGCATGTTCATATTTGAATTTGTATAATTTTGACAGGATATATTTTTATGGAGAGCAAAATCTTTTGGGATATTTAAAATCTAAGTTTATTTTTTATAAAATATAAAATTACATAAGAGTAAAGAAATTTGAATGTTTGTTCTTTTAATGTTTACTTTATTTCTAACTTGTATAATTTAGACAGGATATATTTTTATGGAGAGCAAAATATTATAAGTTGTTTAAGGTTTGAGTTGATTTATTCAGGAATAATATTCCTGTCTGTTTTACCATTCCTACCAAAGATATTTCTGTCGACTAAATAAAAATTCCTTCTATTTAAAATTTAAATAGAACTTGAACAAATACGATAGTTCATAATATCCACGCAGACTTGCACGTAAGAGCGGGTGTCATCCGTTTTAACAAACAGCGTATTGCACTGATACGAAATAGCTGTGTGTGTATATATGTAGATATGTATGTATATGTATATATATGTTTATATATGTGTGTGTGTATGTATATATATATATATATGTATTTGTGTGTATATATGTGTGTGTGTGTATGTATGTATGTGTGTATGTATATATATATATATATATGTGTATATATATATATATATATATATATATATATATATATATGACAACAACACTCATCACTCACAACAGTGACAAAACAATAACATTGACAATCATGTTACGTTATTTTCAAAATGTTTCCTTTTCTTTTTCATTGCTTCTTTAACACACTACTTCTCCGCTGCGAAGCGCGGTATTCTGTTAGTATATATATATATATATATATATATATATATATATATATATATATATATATATATATATATATATATATATATATATATATATATATATATATATATATATAATTCATTAAGACCATGCAAGCAAGACACATACTTCCTAAGGAAGGAAGCGAAGGTAAAGAAAGCAATCACAATCGAAATGAAGATGGAAATTGTGTGGAAATATGAGAGTGCTGTTCGTGTGACCGATCTCGCTAATATGTACAGCATGTCGAAATCCACCATCTCGACAATTTTACAAAGAAAAGATTTGCATAAGGAGGCTCCTTCTAAACAATAACCACCTTCCGTTTCATTCTCCTCCTCCTCCCTTCCTGCAGCCCAAAGATGTCAAATTATATGGGGAGTATAGTATGAAATTGTTGTTTCCAGAATAGAATGCCTTTTATTGTCACTATACACATCTACAATGAGATTAAAAGCAGCTCCTTCAGTGCAGAAAAAAAGTTCTGTATAGGGCTTGTATGGTTGTTTTTAGCCTTAGCATAACGCCGGATCTGCGGCCCTGCTTCTGCTTTCTTTCCCTCCTCTGTCTGTGTCATCTCCTAGACCCGACAACAATCCACGGAGAGCCCGCTGGTCTCGCTATGTTGTCTGGGATGTTGTGCGTGTGATGAAAAACGCTTGAAACAGATGTCTGGCTTTGGACACCAATGTCTATAAGGTTCCGACGGGTGTAGCGGATGTTCGCCGAACTGATCGTGGACAAACAAGGGAAAAAAAAAAGTACAAAAACAACAAAAAAGTGCACTGAAAAGAAGAGCCCTGAGCCGCTGCGACCATGCGTGCCACCATGCTCCTTAGCTTAATCTAGCCTTCTTCTGTTAGGCTAGGCACTTTTTTTATAACTTTTTGGTTAGTATATTAGAAAAATTATTGGTGTTTTGGTAAATTATGCACATTATACAACCCTTTTTATTATGAAAAGGTTAAGTAAGTGTTGCAGTGGGAGGTTCGGAACGCATTATGGGTTAGCCTTCGCGAATGAATTAAGTTCGTAAGTCAAGGGTCCACTGTATTGCGTATTTAAGTTAATCAAATTTATAACGAGTCTCTGGAAATCCACCCGCTGATATACCGTATTTGCGTATATAGTTTCAACACAAAGGTTTCATTTTACCAAACTTCTCCGCAATCACTTCTTGGTTTCCATCAGAAATGCTGGCAGTCTCAAATTCTCGCCGATAAACATGATAAATATACCTGAAGAGACACTTTTAAGGAAATTTAGAAAATTTTGCTTGGAGAAGGGGGTTGGCTTAAATACCGGTCATCAGCAAATACATGTAATTTAGTAGGTAGAGAAGGGGGTCGGCTAATATACCGAGTCGGCTTATATTCCAGGATCTATGGTACATAAGTATTCACAGCCTTTGCTCAGTACTTTGTCGATGCACCTTTGGCAGCAATTACAGCCTCAAGTCTTTTTGAATATGATGCCACAAGCTTCACCCATTCCTCTTTGCAGCACCTCTCAATCTCCATCAGGTTGGATTGGAAGCGTCGGTGCACAGCAATTTTAAGATCTCTCCAGAGATGTTCAATCGGATTCAAGTCTGGGCTCTGGCTGGGCCACTCAAGGACATTCACAGAGTTGTCCTGAATCCACTCCTTAGATATCTTGGCTGTGTGCTTAGGGTCGTTGTCCTGCTGAAAGATTAACCATTGCCCCAGTCTGAGGTCAGTAGCGCTCTGGAGCAGGTTTTCATCCAGGATGTCTCTGTACATTGCTGCAGTCATCTTTCCCTTTATCCTGACTAGTCTCCCAGTTCCTGCCGCTGACAAACATCCCCACAGCATGATGGTGCCACCACCATGCTTCACTGTAGGGTTGGTATTGGCCTGGTGACGAGTGGTGCCTGGTTTCCTCCAAACATGATGCCTGGCATTCACACCAAAGAGTTCAATCTGTCTCGTCAGACCAGAGATTTTTGTTTCTCATGGTCTGAGAGTCCTTCAGGTGCCTTTTGGCAAACTCCACGTGGGCTGCCATTTGCCTTTTACTATAAAGTGGCTTCAGTCTGGCCACTCTACCATGCAGGCCTGATTGGTGGATTGCTACAGAGATGGTTGTCCTTCTGGAAGGTTCTCCTCTCTCCACAGAGGACCTCTGGAGCTCTGACAGAGTGACCATCGGGTTCTTGGTCACCTCGCAGACCAAGGCCCTTCTCCCCCGATTGCTCAATTTAGATGGCCGGCCAGCTCTAGGAAGAGTCCTGGTGGTTTCGAACTTCTTCCACTTACGGATGATGGAGGCCACTCTTCTCATTGGGACCTTCAAAGCAGCAGAAATTTTTCTGTAACCTTCTCCAGATTTGTGCCTCGAGACAATCCTGTCTCGGAGGTGTACAGACAATTCCTTTGAATTCATGCTCAGTTTGTGCTCTGACATGAAATGTCAACTGAGACCTTATATAGACAGGTGTGTGCCTTTCCAAATCCTGTCCAATCAACTGAATTTACCACAGGTGGACTCCAATTAAGCTGCAGAAACATCTCAAGGATGGTCAGGGGAAACAGGATGCACCTGAGCTCAGTTTTGAGCTTAATGGCAAAGGCTGTGAATACTTATGTACATGTCCTTTCTCAATTTTTTTATTTTTAATAAATTTGCAAAAACCTCAAGTAAACTTTTTTCACGTTGTCGTTAAGGGGTGTTGTGTGTAGAATTCTGAGGGAAAAAAATGAATTTAATCCATTTTGGAATAAGGGTGTAACATAACAAAATGTGGAAAAAGTTGAGCGCTGTGAATACAAACAACAAAGTGCATCAGGGTTTGACCAGCTGACCTCTCAAATGAGAAAAAATTATTTTGGCACTAATTTTCAAATCAGCTTAATGTACTGTGGGATTAATGGAAAAAAATAAATTGCCAAAGGCACATTAAGCCCAACACATGAAGAAAAGCTGCTCGATTTAATTAAATACAACACTAGTTATAATGAAATTTTAACATCTTAGTTTTGCAGCAGCAAGAACGTGACCCATTCCATTTTTTTCAATCCAAGTGGAGAATGTAGTACATCTTTGTTTTTGAGATCAAGATGGTATTGCCTCCCACTGACTGCTGTAGGTGCACTAAGCAGTGAAACGGCACACTGTAATGGCAACAGATATCTTCTCTAAGTGGCCAGTGGAAAGACTGTGCAGAATAGTTTGGATGAATACAATATATCGGGATGTCTGTCCCTAATGTGAGGGATGAATTTACTCTATGAGGAGTATCATCATAAGAGGGCAGGATCTCAGCTGCTGCTTCAGTGGTGAATATGACATATTGACTATGTTCACCAGACACCCAGCTAACAGTGGTATTCTCAAGTAACAGGCACTCTTTTGGCCATGGAGAGTTGCATTCTCTGTTCAGCAACGTGAGATAGGACATTGTCATTTGATATGAAAAAGAGTTTGACTAATTGAAAACTCAATGATTACCATTATTGACACGTGGCACATTCAGCCTATATTTAGGATGGAAAATAAACAGGAAAGATTTGCATAAGAAAGTAATGTTTGTGTTTTGAGAAAGAAGGGACAATATAGAATAAATGAAAAATAGTTAAAAAATTATCTGCATATTCCTACATGTCGTTAGGGTACTCTGAAAATGAAATCCAAATTTTGAGGGGTCTGCTGTTCAAACCCTGTTATAGTTACTTTAATGTTTACTGCTTTTTCAGAACACCTTTATAATTATCTGAATAAGGAGAAAAATCAAGTTTGTGTTGGTTACAAATATGTTTCTGAGGCCTAAACGTAGCTAAACTGGAAACTCATTTTTTTTATTTTACCAAATGTTTTAATTTTGTCATATACTAGACCAATTAGTGTACCAGAATGCAAAGTCTGAGCCTACTCAGTGGTTTAGTTCTTGAGCTATGGACTTGTGACTTTTGATGAAACAATGAAGCCGGATAAAATCAACAGCCGCGGTCAACTGGTAGTATCATTGAAAGTTTTGAATTTGCATC
This sequence comes from Polypterus senegalus, assembly GCF_016835505.1. Taxonomy (NCBI): domain Eukaryota; kingdom Metazoa; phylum Chordata; class Cladistia; order Polypteriformes; family Polypteridae; genus Polypterus; species Polypterus senegalus. The sequence goes on along the minus strand of NC_053156.1, from coordinate 45,256,489 downwards.
ACAATTTGTTAATTGTTTACCTGTCTAACATGGGTGCACCTGGTAATTTTTCCAGAATATTTTGAGTCCGAAGTATGTTGGCCACTGGTTGATTTGACAGGGAATGACACATAAATAGTTAAGCCTGAACAATATGTACAGGAACAATACATCACCTCAATGAGGCACCTTACAGCCATTTTAAATAATTAGAGCAGAAAAAGCCTTGCACATTTTCACCATCCTGAAATCATTTTAGCACAATCTCATTGCTTGTTCAGATAAACCAACTGGTTTGTTCACAAACAGTTATGAGCATTGAAGCTAGTTTTATGACAGGTAAATCATTACAAATATATTGCTACAGTAATCCCTCCTCGATCACGGGGGTTGCGTTCCAGAACCCAAAATCCGCAAAGTAGAAACCATATGTTTGTATGGTTATTTTTATATATTTTAAGCCCTTATAAACTCTCCCACACTGTTTATAATTATTCCCCGCACAGTTATACAGCATAAACCCTTTGTGTTCTCTTAGATATTAGGTAAGATTCATTGAAATTATGTATGTAAACACACTGTTTATATACAGTAAAACCTAAATATTATTTTAAAGATATCGAACGTCTCCGATATCACATATGTTACTGCCATTACAATAGACAGGCCACCAGCAATAAATATGTACAATGCAAGAAAAATTGTATGCAGTAAATGTGTGTAGAGTGACACTAAACGTATGTACATGTACTAAGTACTGTAAGTAGAAAATTAATTATGGTTATGAAGCTTAATTGCACAGTTGTAGTTTTTGAATAACCTGATGAAACTGTGTACTGCGATAAGGTTTTCTGTTGTGTCCATAATCTGAAAACAAAAAATATGATGTACTTTAAATGTGCCAACAGTCTTATTGAAAGTATATATTTAATTGACTATCTTTTGTTGTGCTGCCCAGTTACTGTTTGTGCAGCCATGATTCTGTAATGGGTAAGGCTCAAGTCAAGTTGGGGAGAATGCACTAGTACAGTGCGTTGCCGATCCCACTACACGTCGAAACAGCTTGGGATCCTGGTTGGCAACCCCCCCAGGCAGACATGCGGTCCATTCCTACCCTCCAGAAATGGCCCTCTAACTGCAGCAGCCAGGTGTTACGTGGTTGACCCCCTGGCCTGGTCCAGCCGCTTAAGTTCCCAACAATGAGGATCTTATGAGCCGGGTCACTCTCTGGGAAACGCGCCACATGGGTGTAATGCTGTAACTGACACTCACTTACAATGCAGGTAATGTGTCTCATTTGGGACAAAGTCAAACCAACGGTACCCAAGGGTTTTCCGGAGAGAGACGGTACCAAAGGAGTCCAATCTTTGTCTCACGTCACTGGATAGTGTCCATGTCTCACAACCATATAGTGAGACAGGAAGCACCAGGACTCTAAAGACTTGGACTTGTTTGTTAGACTTGGCGTTTGTTAGAGGAATGTGTGAGCAAGTGACACACCATCTGCGGTCTAGTGATCCACGTCCTGCTAAGGGCTAATTTATACTTCACGCTCAGAAAGCGTAAGTGCGCTCATCATGGCTGCCACGCATTCTCAGCGTTCATTTGTTGCATCCTCTGAGCAGTTCCTCAGAAATTACCGCGATGCGTTCGCAAGTTGCAGTACCTGTAAAAATTCGGGGGGTGCAGTGTGCTAAAAGTTGGAATGTGACGTCAGAGTCTCTGTTTACTATTTACATGTGACAGAAAGCCACTTTGCGGTTCCCGAATGCCGACATACAGATATATTTGTGGTGCTTTTATATTCAAGCATTGTATATCCCCGATCATAATGACACGATACATTTTGAAAGTCTAACATACCGTCTTCTGTGCCGTCTTTTTTTCTAGGGCTTCCACCGGGCCTGACAGCAGCGGATCGCCAGCAATAGATTGCCACACTGAGCACATTACATGTATGATATTCCAACTCTATGCACGTAGATTTATACTTGATATTACTTTTATGATAAAATGCATTAAAGTATGTATGTTACATTTTACAGATAAATCGGTAATTTCATTTAAATAAAGAATACCGTTGTTAATTACACACACAGGGGTGACACAGTGGCGGAGTGTTAGCACTGCTGTCTTGCAGGGAGTCACGTCGCTGATATTCCCTGCCTGGAGTTTGTTTTCCTGCTTGGTTTCCTCAGTGTGCTCTGGTTTCCTTCCAAAGATATGCAGATTTGGTGACACTAAAATGATGCTAGTATATGTGAGTGCTTGTATTCACTTTGCGATGAGCTGATGCCTCGTTCAGGGATTGTTTCTGCCTCGTGCCTAATGCTAGCTGAAATGGACAAATCCCTGCACTGATGAATTTAATCATTAAGCATCCTTTTCAGAGATATTGCGGTAAGATGTCATCGGAATTTAATGGGTGTTCCAGGCAATTCATAACACAGCGAAGCCAAGTCTGTTCTTGCCGTGATATCTCGCACTGCCACCTGGTGGATTCCTCCAGATTTACATAAAGTATGCGCACAAGTATAAACAGTAAAACGCTTGCGTTGCAGGAGCGTCCGCTGCAGCATATGTTGTGTGAAGTATAACCCTGGCCTTACAGAAAAATCCAAGCATTACGCACCTCAGAATCTGTTCCTTGGAGAGTCGCAGTCAGGGCAGCTGATGGAACAGTCTTTTGCAGTCCACTGCCTTTGGCTGCCCAGTTAACATCAATTCCGTGCAAACCGTTCTATTCATATTAACAGTGGCTGAACTTCTTCCAGACACACCTCGCATATGCTAGTTTTTATTTTCTACAGTTGTGCTTGAAAGTTTGTGAACCCTTTAGAATTTTCTATATTTCTGCATAAATATGACCTAAAACATCATCAGATTTTCACTCCTAAAAGTAGATAAAGAGAAACCAGTTAAACAAATGAGACAAAAATATTATACTTGGTCATGTATTTAAGGAAAATGATCGAATATTACATATTTGTGAGTGGCAAAAGTATGTGAACCTTTTCCTTCAGTATCTGATGTGACCCCCTTTGCAGCAATAACTGCAACTAAACGTTTCCGGTAACTTTTGATCATTACTGCACACCGGCTTGGAGGAATTTTACCCCATTCCACCATACAGAACAGCTTCAACTCTGGGATGTTGGTGGGTTTCCTCTCATGAACTGCTCGCTTCAGGTCCTTCCACAACATTTCAATTGGATTAAGGTCAGGACTTTGACTTGGCCATTCCAAAACATTAACTTTATTCTTCTTTAACCATTCTTTGGTAGTGTGCTTAGGGTCGTTGTCTTGCTGCATGACCCATCTTATCTTGAGATTCAGTTCATGGACAGATGTCCTGACATTTTCCTTTAGAATTCTCTGATATAATTCAGAATTCATTGTTCCATCAATAAAGGCAAGCCGTCCTGGCCCAGATGCAGCAAAACAGGCCCAAACCATGATACTATCACCACCATGTCTCACAGATGGGATAAGGTGGTTCTGCTGGAGTGCTGTGTTTTCTTTTCTCCAAACATAACGCTTTTCATTTAAACCAAAAAGTTCTATTTTGGTCTCATCCATCCACAGAACATTCTTCCAATAGCCTTCTGGTTTGTCCACATGATCTTTAGCAAACTGCAGACGAGCAGCAGTGGCTGTCTCCTTGCAACCACGCCATGCACACCACTGTTGTTCAGTGTTCTCCTGATGATGGACTCATGAACATGAACATTAGTCAATGTGAGAGATGCCTTCAGTTGCTTATAAGTTACCCTGGGGTCCTTTGTGACCTCTCCGACTATTACACGCCTTGTTCTTGGAGTGATCTTTGTTGGTCGACCACTCCTGTGGAGGGTAACAATGGTCTTGAATTTCCTCCAGTTGTACACAATCTGTCTGACTGTGGATTGGTGGAGTCCAAACTCTTTAGAGATGGTTTTATAACCTTTTCCAGCCTTGATGAGCATCAACAACTCTTTTTCTGAGGTCCTCAGAAATCTCCTTTGTGCCATGATGCACTTCCACAAACGTGTTGTGAAGAGCAGACTTTGATAGATCCCTGTTTTTTAAATAACACATTTATGCAGAACTATAGAAAATTCTAAAGGGTTCACAAACTATGAAGCACAATTGTATATCTCAAGTAGATAAAGAAAATGCATTGTCCCTATAACATCCAACATAATAGCACAATTTTTCTGCAGTCTGAACAAAAGAATTACATTTGCCTCTATCAACGAAATGAAATTTGTCTGCAGATTCCTAAAGAAAATATCAAACAAATGTAAACAATAATCTATACCAAAGGTGAACTTTCTCGACTCCTTAATTTGGATTGTACATATTTCAGTTTGTATACATGTCAATGCTTATTTTATGAAGGATTTTATGGAGGAAGATGGACTGGCCAACATGCTCAGCTTTCAGGACACTTCTCTGTGCGGTAACGATGTCACCTGCAGTGGATAGTACTCTCTTCGCAGAGAAGCTTGTGCCAAGAATGCATAGGAAACACTTGGCTATTCTGGATATCTGAGGGTAGTTAGCTACAGCAGCATCATATGCGAATTTTGGTGAAGCATTATTTTTGGCAAGAGCAAACATAGCTCCAGGCAAGTAAGCCAGTGTACATAAGCTCCTTGGTCCCATTGTGGGTTGATGGGGAGTAAGGGCAGAGCCATGCTTGTAGTTAGGTGGTTGATCAGCTGGCCAATCTCCTCCTTTAAATTATCTTCCTCCTCTTGCTGCTGAAAAACATCAAAGCATGAAATCAAACGAGTATTGGGCAGAGTGGTGGCTGTGTGGCTAAGGACCTGCTCTGGTATCTGGAAGGTTCAAATCATGTTACTGCTGGAATGGATCCTACACTTTTGGGACCTTGAGCAAGATCCTTAACCTAAAAATGGCTCCACGGGCACTGTAAATTGGCTAACCCAGCGTTCTCACCACCAAAGTCATGTGAAAAGATCATTTCTCCTCAGGGGTTAAAGTATATCAAAATCAAAGTTCATTTTACAGTAAATTTACATTAACCACCACAACACACACTCTGAAACCAAATTCATCCTGTTGCACATTTCTGCTTTTGTACATAATTACGCAAGTCCAACTATTAAAACTAAATTGCCATCAGCATGTTTCATTAGTATAGCTTTACCCAGATTTATACACCAAGCTATAACCTTTAATGTATATAGTAAAAACGAATAGCCTAATTTATTTACATTATTTTTTTTTTTTTATGTCAACCACCACAGCATCAGTCATTTTGGAGTAGGTATCATTAAAGTCTGCTTCAGAGAAAAAAGGTAGATCCTTAAACCTTGGCTCAAGAGCAGATGCCATGCACAGTGTCTCCCTGTTGTTGGCATGTCTTTTTCCCCTCTTGTGCGATTGTAGCTTTGATGTCCTTCACTAGTAATCCAGGCTTTCTTCTGTGCTCATGACAAGCTTGGCATGAAGTGGTGAAACAGTAGGCAGAGTGGACATGCTCTCCTGACATTACCAACGTGGCATCCTTTGTTGGCTTGAATGCCTTCAGCACTTCCTCAGCACATGTGGTGTCAGCATTGTTTGATGTGAAGATATGCTTTTCAATCTCTCTGACCTCTTTTGAAAGGAGTGCAGCATAGGTGGCTGGTGGTTGTTCTAAAAATCTTTCTATCATTTCATAAGTGCTGTTCCATTTTGTGACATTGTCTTGTGTTTTAATTTAGGTGGTGGATGGCTATGGTGCTGTGTCTGAAAAAGGGTCTAACACGTCTGATCCTGCTAAGTATTTGTTCCACTGCTGGCAATTTCAGTACTTTCTGCAAGGCGAGATTCAGACTGTGCAAAACATTGTGCATGTGTCATGTCTAAGTCCATCTGCGATGTTCGTATTGGATGCTTAGTCTATTACAATTATGGGCCCTTTTACTTGCCATTCATTACCTACCTCCTTTTGTAAAAGTGACGTGCTCTCTCCTATGTGGCTGTCATACATCAATCTTGTTTGTAGCACATACAAGTCCAGCTTCCACTCATCCATTATGTGATGAGCCTGCTAATGTCAGAGAGAGACTCTCGGCTGAGCCGAGAGATTCCAGTTCTTTTTATTTATTTATTTTTTTAAAAACACACAGTGATGCACTATGATGTCAGTAATGTGTTGTAGGGTGGGTCTGGTGTAACAAGGCTCCATTGTACTCATCAAATTTTGAAAGCCTTCATTCTCTACAACACTAAGAGGGTACATATCTTTGCAGATGTGAGTTATTTTGGATGCACAAGTTGAGGTCAGTGCTAACTTCGGTGGGTGAATTTGTTCCAAAGTAAGATGAGAGAGATCCACTTGTTTCATGTTTGCCGTTTGATGCTCCTTTTATTTTTAGGGCACTGTGCTTGTAGCGACCATCAGCAGGATTTTCTCGCTCCATGTTTTGTTAAATATTTTTTTATATTTTTAGTTTATATATGTATTTGTGTGTGTGTGTATTTGGCAGACATATATATTGTGAAAAGAACTTGAGACAACACACTCCTAAAGGTTATGGGGGTGAGCCCCTTGTACTATCAGATCCAAAATAGCCTTTCCTGGCTTATGCATTCACCAAAAAAATGAATCATATAGCGGACAAATTGCAATGCATGAGAAACGTTTATATAATGAGACTGGCAGGAAATTGAATACAGAGGGAATGCTGGAAAGAAGATCAAGCAGAAGTGACGTGGAATGGTGAGTGTGGAAGTGCAGTTGGCAGGTAAGGTCGGAAGTGATGGGTTTAACTGGTGTGTGTCAAACGTTGTATATGTATGTATATATATGTATGTATGTATATGTATGTATATATATGTATATATGTATATATGTGTGTATATATATATATATATATATATATATGTGTGTATATATATGTATGTATATTAGGGCTGGGCGATATATCAAAAATTTATCGTTACTGAAATTTATGACTCTCATCGACGTCATTTTGCCCATGTCGGTAAATTCGGTATTTTAAAAAAAAAGAAAAGGCATGTGCAGGTTGGCGATGTTCATGTCCCTTTAAGACGCTGTGCTACGTTACAGACTTGACGGGTGGAGTCACATGACTCTACTACCTGTAACAAGACGAGACACGGGTGAACAAATGGAGGACGATTTAAATGTTGAAGCAGCAGCGACGAAGGTAGAGCTGGTGGAGGAGGAAGAGGAGACGCTTGTTAACAAAAAAAATGCATCATCAATCGTTTGGCAACATTTTGGATTCAACAAGGATGATATTGATCAAAAAATTGTTAAATGTAAACTCTGCAAAAAGACTGTTGCGTCAAGTCAAGTAACACAACCAACCTCTTCCACCACCTGCAGCACAACCATGTGATTCAATTCGAAGACATAAAAAAAGCTAAAAGCGAGAAGAGATTAGGAGGACCAGCAAAAACGTCTTCCTCCACCAGGCAGCGGTCAATAACCAAGCATTTGCTAGTACTCAACTATATGAGAGAACTTCAAAAAGATGGCAAGAAATCACAAATGCTATAGGCTACCACATAGCAAAAGACATGGCTCCTATTGCTACAGTGGAACGCAACGGGTTCAGACACTTCATGAAAATAATTGACAAGAGATACGAACTCCCATCACGAAAATATTTTTCAAAACTATCATTCCCAGCATGTACAGCACAGAGAGGAAAAAGGTTGCTGCTGAATTGAGATACGTTAAGCACGTTGCAGCCACATCCGATCTCTGGTCCAGCCGCACAATGGAGCCGTATAGTAGTCTCACAGTTCATTACATCGACAACAAATAGGAGCTGCGTACCAGAGTGCTCGAGACGGCCTATTTTCCATCTGATCACACGGGGGAGATGGTTGGACAGGGGTTGAGAGCGATGCTGTCTGCATGGGACATCAGTGAAGAGGACCTTGTTGCTATAACAACTGACAATGGCCCAAATATTGTGAAAGCTGTCAAGCTCAATAAATGGACACGGGTGCAATGTTTTGGGCACAGGCTGCACCTGGCAGTCGGTAAGTGTGTACATCTTAATATATTTGGGTGGTGACATCTGGTGTGTTTTAAAGTGACTTTAATTCTGTGTGTCATATTCAAAATTGAAAGTATTAATGTTTGAATAATGTTTATATAGGCATAAAAATACTTAAGACTGCTGAGCAGCAGTGTATCCAGAAAGTTTTACAGAAGACTTATTGTGAGCCAGTGTTGATCATGTTGTGCTGTGAAATGTAGCAAAATACATGATTTTTAAAATGTTTTATTACTGTGCCAACCCTTTTTAATTTTGTAAATATGGTCTGAGAGGTCTTATTTAATTGTTACTTTATTTTGCTTGCTTTATTTGAGAATTAGACCATGAATTGGGGTGATGTTGGGTGTGAAGATTTGGATAGATATGCTACCTCAAGGCCTTAGCAGAGATAGGCCTTTGTCCATGATGGCATTACATTTGCACAATCATTGTTTACTTTGTGAATAGCCAATGTGAAACATATTTATTATTAAACTATTTTGTTTACAAGGGATACACATTTTTAGAGAGCATGGTTACATATTGTATCCTACACTTTTATTTTGTTCAGTTAATAAATCTTAACCACTAAAAGTACTTACTACTATTGTCTTCATTTATTTTCAGTGACATTTTACAGTCCTTTAAAGTGGTAATAATATAATTGCAATGAATAGGTCTAGGGGGAATAATATTATCAAAATAACTGGAGGAACTATGCTGCCTGCCACAGCCCCATCAAATGAAAAAAAAAAAAGTTTGTTTTTGGCACTTGGGGTGGTTATCGTCCATTTATCGCTATCGAGGTTAACTGCTCAATTTATCGTGATATTGATTTTAGGCCATATAAGCCCATGTTTAATGTATATATATATATATATATATATATATATATATATATATATATATATATATATATATATATATATATATATATATATATATATATATATATATAATATATATATATATATATATATATATATATATATATATATATATATATATATATATATATATATATATATATATATATATATATATATATATATATATATATATATATATATATATATATATATATATATTATATATATATATATATATATATATATATATATATATATATATATATATGTATATATATATATGTATATATATGTATATATATATATGTATATATATATATATATATATATGTATATATATATATGTATATATATATATATATATATGTATATATATATATGTATATATATATATGTATGTATGTATATATATATATGTATGTATATATATATATATATGTATGTATATATATGTATGTATGTATGTGTATGTATATATATATATAATGTGTTTTGTTTTCTCTGAATTGCAGTTGTTGCCATCAGGCAAATTTACGTTTCCAAAAGGGTAAAGAGCAATAGATTTAACTACTTCTATTCCTAGAGCTATAAGCATTTTAAATTCTGTCACTTGGAGGGATGCTGCTAAATTTTAATTTCTGCATTATTATTTTGTGTAGTGCTGAAAGTAATTATTCTTCTTTGCATGAATCTTGAGTGTTTATGAAATAAAATTGGTTGTCAAATGTCTCTGTCTATTGGATCTCTGTAACAATGACTTCTGTTTTTGTTCTAACCTGCTGCAAACAAATTTCCTCTGGGATAATAGTCTACCTAAACCTAGATCTTTAGCTGTACATCAGAATGGTGTCTTGCTAACTGTGCTCTCAGATTTGTCGTGTTCCCCAAATATTTTTTTTTGGCATGACACACTTTGCAGATGGCATGGATGTTATCGATCTCCTTAGTGCCTTCTTTATTGTGAAAGCAAAAATGAACCCAAACTTCACTCTGTATGCCCCAGGAGCCAGTCCAACTTTTCTGGGTTCAGCCATTGATAGTAACGTTACTAGTCTGTTAGGTTTTCTATTTGTGGTGTGCCCTTGTACTACTTCCTGTCTTAGTTTCAGTTACGTTGGCTGAAGACAGGCTACAACACTGCTTTTTAGCATTTGGGGGTTTAAACAAAACACAAAATGAACCACTGTCTGCCTTGAATCTTTGCACGTAAACTAGCATTTAAAAATCAATGCAATGTTTTTGGGAATCGATACAGTATCACAAAACATAATATTGCAATGATTTTTTTCTTACACTCCTAATTTCTGTGGTGTTTGTCTTTGAAAAATTGCTGCCTAGCTTTTGATGCGGTTGCAGTGCCACGCTGAATGAAATGTTATTGTTTTTATGATATTTCAAATATTTTGCTGAGTTATAGCAATTTACATTATTAGACATTCAGGAAGTGCTGTATACTTCTACACAATGTATTTTTACATTCTTCTTTTTTATGACGCTGAACTGTGGTGACATACTGGTTGGACAAGCAAGTTAAAATTTCATTATACTCTGTACATGTAAACAAACTGCTGAGGAATGTTTTTAATTATATATTGATTTGTACTTGTAAGGTTCATGTTTCACATTTCATAAGCAGCAGTAGTGGTAATAAAAAAAGCTTGTATACTCTCCTGTATAAACTACACTCAGGATAAGCTTTAAAATGTAAGTGACCACTGTAGCTGGAAGGATCCTTTTGAAATTATGTTGGCTGTATTTTGTAAACATTATTGTATATTTAACTTCCAATTAATCAGCTAAGGTTTAGAGCAAAGTAATTCCTTAACAAATGAATACGTGTTTCAGTAAGAGGTGGATCCTTCATGGGAGTATTAAGTTATATTTTGGGTAAAGTGCAAATTGCACAAATTTTATGTGGAATTTTCTCCTTTAGGATGCCTCTCACCTATGATATGAAGAAGTTCATTTTGACTTTAAATTTAGTATTAGAGTGCTGCGGTTTCTTCTGCATGGAAAATGTATAGGTTAGTTTAATCATAAATTTTGTATTGTACGGATTGGTCAGATTAAATTAAGACTTTGTTACTGTCATCTTGGGGATTTACTTAAGTTGCAACTGTTTTCTTTTTTGGTCGTCTTTCAAATTCCTATTAGGATTAGTAGGCCTCTAATTATTTCCTAGCAAGGGAACACTTTATTCATATATTCCTTGTGCCCCCAGTGCACTGCCTCAGTTCAGGGAATAGTGTGCAATGTTTACTGTAATTATGGAAGTCTCAGATGTTTTAAGTGACTACCTCTAGCAGGTTTCATTTCAATTAGGGGGCCTCTGGGAACTTAGATATGTTTTGTGAGCACTGTTGTTTGTGTAATTCTTAGCCTTCTGATAGTTAATTTGTATTTTAATGTAGCACTTTTATGGTTGTAGCACAATCATCTATTCATTTCTGGTTTGGTTATTTTAAGTTGATCATGTCTAGCTTGGTTTTGAAGGCAAACACTCAAGTTTTTCAAATATTTAATTCAGATAGCCTTAACTATGAAAAGTGTTTCAACCAAAACAGAGTTTTGTCTTTTTTTTTTTCTTTTTTTTTTACATATATAATTGTCAGTGATATTGACAAATAATTTAACGGTTATCTTATCACTTGTTTCAATATTTCTTTGGCATTTAGAATGCAGGTGTTTTCAGAGGAACCTTAGTATTCTGCAATATATACTTTTGGACAGAACTCCCAGTCCATTTAAAAAAAGGTGAATTCCCGCTTTGCACTTGTAACTGGATTGGTCCTTCTCCTTTTGCAGTGGACATGTCAGGCAGGGCAGACTTTTAGAAAGCCGTCGGTAGCTCTCATTGCATGACTTGACACATTCCAGCTGGTAAATGCAATTTATTGTAGCTCGTTGTTATCTAGTTGCACTGTAACACAATCTAGTGATGATCCATGCTCTCCAGATTAATTGTTAAGTATTTCTTAGTGTATGTTGCATAAAAATAATATTGTAGTCTTTAGGATGTGGGAGAAAATCCCTGCAGTTGCATTAAGAACTCTGTACATCAAATCCTGGCCTTTTTTTGGATCAGGGAAGCCTGAATTTGAATACTGCATTCTTGTAAAGTTTTTTTTAAACATTTTTATGTTTACTTTGTGATTAATATCTAATTCACATTTTTTTCTTTTTTTCTGTTCTTGGGCAGGGAAGGCATAGTGAGTGATGCTGCTTTATTGCACAATACATTGTTGATACACCTCGGGGGAGAAACACTGCATTTGCTCTAATGTCAAGTTAACAAAGCACAACTCAATATTGTCCATTTCAGCTTAGGTAATAATATAAACCTAATACTCTAAAGCCTAATAAATTTGTACTAGAATGTATCTGTGCCCAATTTAAAAGTAAATCTCAGTAAATTGATAAGATAAATAATGGTGCTTCTGATGTAAAAAGTAATAATCCTTATGTGTGTAGTTAGCACAGTTGAGCAGAGTAACTTATTTTAGCACACCCATTCTGTTTTAACTCCTAAGGGTTGCTAGTGTTACATTCAGTGCACTGAAATAAAAAAAGCACATTGGTGTTTAAGTTAATTCTTATTTTAACATTTCAGAAAAATGAGATTGCATTAAATTGAAAATTTAGAATTAAAGTTGAGTGTGAAGATGCAATTTCTTTACCATTTTTCATTATCACAGCATTTTTAAATCTGCATGTGTCTGGAATCTCAAAAGCACTGGATGAATAAAAATGGCAACAAATATGAGTTGTATTTTTATTTGTGCTTTCAAAGACCCCTAACTCCACAAACGTACACATGCACACACACACACAAGTGAACAGCATTTGTTAGGTTAGCTGTTTAAATGTTTGTTTTAGAGATGACTGCTCTTTGTGATGCTTTTGTAGATGCACAGTACCCGTGTGAATGTTGGTGAAACCTCCTCCCCATTTTTGATCAGTCAAAAATGATGTTTGTATTAGTTCATTGCAAGTTTGCATCTCTCTCTATCTCTGTGCCTTGCAGCAGCATGGTAATTCTATTTTCAATCTAGCCTCATGTATCATTGAGAGAGAGAGAGCCTGTAATGCTTAAATGCTGTAGTTTGCTAAAAGGAATATTCATCCAATGCAGTAGAATTTTAGTTGAACCTTGAATTTTTAAGTACTATTAACTTGTGCTAATTTGCTCCTGATTAGGAATGTTAAAATACAAAAAATGTAGCTTAAAGTATCACGAGCGCCTGAATGTTTAAACACAATTCAGAACTTGGTCAAATTATAGCAGCTCAGGATTGTCAGATTTAATTTTCATCATATATTTGTGGATTCCGCCAAGTACAATAAAGGGTACGTAGACCGCACTTGTGCATTTGGAATGTCAGTTAACAGGACTCATTTCATGTTTTATGCTTATAACCATTATCAATCCAGTGCTAATCCACATAGTGGAAGTTCACAAATAAAATATTTGTTTAACTAGCAGTCTCATAAAAGTATATGCACAGGTGCTTGCTTTTATATACTTTTGCTTAGATTGCTAATGTACTGTGCACTCAACACACACACACAGTCTTAATACCTTTTGATACCACTGCAAAAACGGAAATCACATTCAGTGGATTTTTAATAAAGTACCTTCTTTATTGAAGTGAACAATATTGTGCCTTTTTCTGTAGTATGATATAAAATATATAAATACTAACAGTATCAGTGTGCAGGGCACACACACACACACACCAAGCACACACTAGGGACAATTTGGATAACGGATGGATGGATATTTATCAAGTAGCTACCTAAATATCATTTAGTAATCAATTATAGGCATTCATGAATAATCAAAATACAGTGCAAGGCTTGAATGAGATGGATAACAACAAATAGCAAGGTTTATAGTCTCGGGGCCGTGGATTTCAGTATTTATAAAGACTTTATCTTAATGGATGGTTTGATTTATCTTCGCATGTGCACATTATACATTTATTCACTAACAAATTTATTTCTTTCCAGTTACTGAAAACTACCTCTTATAATCCTTACTAAATATAACAATTTGAACATTCTTATAATATGTACTGTTGAATTAGTGAATTCCAAGAAAATTCTGGATATTTCCATTTAAACAAACTCTTTACAGCTGTTTTTGTAACAACATGCTTTTAAAGTCTGGTTTGTTAGTGAAACACTGTTAAGTTTGTAACATTTTCTATTATAAGATTTAATATTTGCATCATTAATTGGTAAAAAAAAAAATGCTAAAGCGTAATATTGAACAGATGAGTCAAATTAATTCAAATTTCAAATGTCAGTTTCCAAATCTGCCCCTCCTTTTTTTCTTTAGTGTCCAATTTAAAGCTTCCTGTGTGGAATAATTCATGTTAGTTTTACATTAATCCTTTATTTCCTTTCTCTTGTTAAACAGCATTTGTTTTGCGGTTTTCAAGATTTCATATATAAGTGGTCACACTTTATTACTTATACTTATGTACAAATCCACTGTTTCCATGTTTGTATTCATCAATGAAGTATGCTATTTTGCTTGTCCTGCTAACCACGTTTAATATGAAAATGTCCATTCTAACCATTTTAATATGTAGTCTTTACTCATATTTTTCATGCGTATTATGCCTTTTGAAGTAGTCTACTTAGTCATGCATGAGTGCAGTTTTGAAGTACAGTGACCTGAAAAAAGTATTTTACCAATGCACAGTTGGGTATTTTTATAACTTTGGGAATATTTCAAATCATTTTGTGCTGCTTTGTTTGTGACATGTACACTTGTGCTGAAATTAAGTATGTTTTTGTTTGGTTGGCTTTCACTTTTTGTTTGTTAGACTTTTTCCAAAATCTGATCCACTTAACATTTGTGGTCCATTTTGAAAAGCTACATTTACATGGGCAGTATTTATATAAGAAAAGACTCCACAGCCCAGGCCTCGCATATGAAACACTGTGTGTAATATGCAAAATGCCCAATTTATATTTAATTTTTTCAACCTAAAAAGTATTTTTTTTTGTATATCACATCTCTAGTAGCATATGATGCACATTTACCAGCTGCTCAGCCACACATTTTTATTATCTGTACTAGATGATATCTTGTGCCTTAATTCTCAGAAATAACTATCTTAATTTTAAAAAAAGATCACTGTTAAAAATGACAGTTATGGTTGGGCAAGTCTCACGATTGTACAAGTTCAATTTTTTTAGTGCTAAGAGTTGATGCATGCTGCTTTGAAGATGGTTTATTGTTTGGCTGTGTTTCTTTGAATTGGTATTAGTCTAGAATGACAGCATGTGTGAAAACTGTCCATCATGGGCAGTATGTTCAGAGTTTGACATGAAACCTTACAATATACAAACACATGACTTTGTGATAGTCCGTGGGGTCTGGGCAAATTTTATTTAAGTAATCGTGGCCCATGATATACAGATTTTAATTGGGGGGTGGTATGAGGGTGCAGTTGTGCTTTGCTCCTGGGATGATGGAGGCACCTGGTGAGTGTGCGCGGACAAGTGCAAGCATCAGTCAAGAGCCTCATTATTGCTGTGGTGGGAGTGGTGCAATCTCGCCTGTGCTCTATTAGGAGACTCCGCATAAGAGGAGCCTGCACGGGACAGAAAGGGTTAAGAAAGAAGAAAAAATGAAGGAAAAGAAGAGCAAAGAGAGAGCGAAGACTAAAGGACAGAGAGAATGCTAGGAGGAGAGAGAGCTGGTGCAAAGTTGAGGAAGCAGGTGGATGGGGATGGAGCGTGTGGCAGAGACTCGAAGGGGCTGAAAGTTGCTTTTGCTGAGCAGTCAGGAGCAACCAAAACGTACTCTGGAGGGACTCCTCCGAAAAGGCTGTAGATGGCAGTGGGAGTCAAAGGAGTGGATGCTTGGCTTGGCCACGCAGAATGCCATAGGATGGGTGGTGGTGACACGGGCCAGGAACTTAGGGTTGTCTACACCTATTGGTTCAACGTCTGTCTGTGCTGCAAGATCTGAACAGGGCAAGGCGCAGAAACATCAGTTTTAAAGGGATGTACCAGGCCAGGTCACTTGCATTTTAAAGGACAGCTTCCTGCCAAAGGATTTTAATCTTGCTTTTAAAGGATATATTCATAGATTGTTCTTAACCTTCATATAAACAGTATTCATTTTAATTGGATTATTATTGATATTTATTGTAGAAGATTTCACTGTTTTAGACACTAATCACTTTTTTACCTACTTCTTGTCTGGATTTATGCGTTTTTATTTGCCAGACTCATCCTTAGTTATGTTATTGACAGGGTCAGGTTCAAGAGGCCCCTGAAGGCAACAGGGTGTGTGGAGCCTCCCCACACCGTTACATATTTATTTGGAGTTAATGGGTAATTTTCAATGTATGCGGTATTATACAGTGGTATGAAAAACTATTTGCCCCCTTCCTGATTTCTTATTCTTTTGCATGTTTGTCACACAAAATGTTTCTGATCATCAATCACATTTAACCATTAGTCAAATATAACACAAGTAAACACAAAATGCAGTTTTTAAATGATGGTTTTTATTATTTAGGGAGAAAAAAAATCCAAGCCTACATGGCCCTGTGTGAAAAAGTAATTGCCCCGTTTTTAAAAAATAACCTAACTGTGGTGTATCACACCTGAGTTCAATTTCCGTAGCCACCCCCAGGCCTGATTACTGCCACAGCTGTTTCAATCAAGAAATCACTTAAATAGGGACTGCCTGACACAGAGAAGTAGACCAAAAGCACCTCAGAAGCTAGACATCATACCAAGATCCAAAGAAATTCAGGAACAAATGAGAAGTAATTGAGATCTATCAGTCTGGTAAAGGTTTATAAAGCCATTTCTAAAGCTTTGGGACTCCAGCGAACCACAGTGAGAGCCATTATCCACAAATGGCAAAAACATGGAACAATGGTGAACCTTCCCAGGAGTGGCCAGCCGACCAAAATTACCCCAAGAGCGCAGAGACGACTCATCCGAGAGGTCACAAAAGACCCCAGGACAACGTCTAAAGAACTGCAGGCCTCACTTGCCTCAATTAAGGTCAGTGTTCATGACTCCACCATAAGAGAGAGACTGGGCAAAACGGCCTGCATGGCAGATTTCCAAGACGCAAACCACTGTTAAGCAAAAAGAACATTAGGGCTCATCTCAATTTTGCTGAGAAACATCTCAATGATTGCCAAGACTTTTTGGAAAATACCTTGTGGACTGATGAGACAAAAGTTGAACTTTTTGGAAGGCAAATGTCCCGTTACATCTGGCGTAAAAGGAACACAGCATTTCAGAAAAAGAACATCATACCAACAGTAAAATATGGTGGTGGTAGTGTGATGGTCTGGGGTTGTTTTGCTGCTTCAGGACCTGGAAGGCTTGCTGTGATAGATGGAACCATGAATTCTACTGTCTACCAAAAATCCTGAAGGAGAATGTCCGCCATCTGTTCAACTCAAGCTGAAGCGATCTTGGGTGCTGCAACAGGACAATGACCCAAAACACACCAGCAAATCCACCTCTGAATGGCTGAAGAAAAACAAAATGAAGACTTTGCAGTGGCCTAGTCCTGACCTGAATCCAACTGAGATGCTATGGCATGACCTTAAAAATGCGGTTCATGCTAGAAAACCCTCAAATAAAGCAGAATTACAACAATTCTGCAAAGATGAGTGGGCCAAAATTCCTCCAGAGCGCTGTAAAAGACTCATTGCAAGTTATCGCAAACGCTTGATTGCAGTTATTGCTGCTAAGGGTGGCCCAACCAGTTATTAGGTTCAGGGGGCAATTACTTTTTCACACAGGGCCATGTAGGCTTGGATTTTTTCTCCCTAAATAATAAAACCATCATTTAAAAACTGCATTTTGTGTTTACTTGTGTTATATTTGACTAATGGTTAAATGTGTTTGATGATCAGAAACATTTTGTGTAACAAACGTGCAAAAGAATAAGAAATCAGGAAGGGGGCAAATAGTTTTTCACACCACTGTAAACTGCCTCAATCTTTATATATAATACACTACCGTGGCTGTTTGTCTGTCCAGGATTTTAAATCAACTGTAGCTTGCAAACCGTTAGACCCATTGACCTGAAATGTGGTACACATATACTACGTGACGTCTACTGTCCGCTTTCAGGGTGATGATTGACCTCCAATGTTGTTCCTCTTTTTATGTTTATTTTATTGTAGAACTGGCAAAATACCCGTGCTTCGCATCGGTGTAGTACTCCCTTAAAATTTTTATTAAGAAGAAAATTAAACAACCTTTTTAAACTGAGGAAAAATGTACCAATAATTATTTGTTAAGGATCTCTTTGTATACCACATTGTCATTTCGTCCCTTTGGTTGAAATATGACCAAGCTGTGCGCTGAGCTTTCTCTTGAGCATGCAACGTACAGTTGGCCATGTGAAAAGTAATTTTGTCTCAAATCTCACAGCTTGGATTGCTGCTGTCAAAATTGGTTTGAGTTTCATGGTTTGTTTCAATTACGACAGTATTTGCAGGACTTGTGTTGAAATGACATTCGACATCTGTCAAGCGTTGTAAGCATACAACCGGTTTCATCGATAACTTCGCATCCAGCTTTTGAGAGTTGAAACATTCATAAACATCAAAGTGTCCACTACTGAAATCGTCACCTGTGAATCTAAGATGTTTAAGAGACATTGGTGGTTGTCGAAAGGTGTAAAATATTTGGCCATTTCGGTACACTTGAAAGCGACAACCGAACAATTCAGCGGCAGCCATCAACTCACATGCAGAACCATAGGTGAAGGGCATAAGCATTTCACTCTTCTAGTGCTCCTGTGTAGTATAGTTATCTCCTGTACCGTCATCAGTCCACACCTTGAACCTTTCCCAGTCATTCAGTACATAAGACACAATGTTCCTCCGGTTATCAAGTGTGAGCCTGATATGGCCGTGCAGTATGTAACAAAGAGAATGGAAAAGGCAGGTGCCATCTCCGGGCATGGAAACCACTCGGTAAGTGTATGTAAGTAGGATTCAGTTAGCGTTGGGAACCCGCGTACCAAATTTCTTGAAGATGGGCCCATAAGTAACAAAGACCGTTGGAAAGTTCAATATGGCGGCCAACAGTGGCGTCATACCATCGAAATAAGTACATACATCGGTTTCAGTTAGCGCAGGGAAGCCGCCTACCAAATTTCATGAAGATGGGGCCATAAATAAGAAAGTTCAACATGGCGAACGTTGTCGACCGTTATGACCGTTGCGTGTAGAATTTCAAAATGAAACCTGCTTAACTTTTGTAAGAAAGCTGTAAGGAATGAGCTTACCAAATTTCAGCCTTCTACCTACACGGGAAGTTGGAGAATTAGTGACGTTGGAAAGTTCGATATGGCGGCTGACAGTGGCGTCATACCATCGAAATAAGTACATACATCGGTTTCAGTTAGCGCAGGGAAGCGGCCTACCAAATTTCGTGAAACTGGGGCCATAAATAAGAAAGTTCAACATGGCGGACATTGTCGACCGTTACGTGTGGAATTTCAAAATGAAACCTGCTTAACATTTGTAAGTAAGCTGTAAGGAATAAGCCTGCCAAATTTCAGCCTTCTACCTAGACGGGAAGTTGGAGAGTCAGTCAGTCAGGGCTTTGCCTTTTATTAGTATAGATCAACACTCGGCAGCAGCTGGCAGGGCTGCCATGTGGCGCATGTGTATGGGTGCCATTCTCATCCCCACCACCTTCACTGTCACTTCCCCTACCTCATCATATCTTAAATTATTCTTGAGGCAGATTGAACACTTAAGTGCCAGCTGAAGTGAAAAATTAAAGAAAACTTAGTAATTGCACAAACCCTAATTTAAGTTTTAACGTGAAAAGATGCTGACGAAAGAAGTGGGATTCTAGGGTGGAGAAAAGAAGAGCTGCTCAGGAAGCAGCAAATGCATCAGCCTCTGAGGAAACAAATGCTAAACTCACAGAGAGAGTATAAAAACCTATGAATGCTCAAGTCAAGTGTATTCAAATTAATTTTTCTTGCATTGTACATATTTATTGCTGGTGGCCTGTCTATCATAATGGCTGTAACATATGTGATATCGGAGATGCTTGATATCTTTAAAATAATATTTTACTGTATATAAACAGTGAAATTACATACATAATTTCAACGAATCTTACCTAATATCTAAGAGAATACACAGGGTTTATGCTGTATAACTGTGCAGGAAATGTTTATAAGAGTGTGGGAGAGTTTGTAATGGCTTAAAATATATAAATATAACCATATGAACATATGGTTTTTACTTTGCGGATTTTCACCTTTCGTGAGGGGGTTCTGGAACGCAATCCCCGCGATCGAGGAGGAATCACTGTACAGGTATCAGCTAGACATTTGTACTTCTTGAGTTGTAATTATACATATGGATTGCCATTTTAATTATGTAGTATTTGTTTCCTACAAAGACTTATGCTGTATGACACACAGCAACAAATAATAAGCACAATACATATCTTTAAAAAAAACAACTATTGTATCAAATGTTCATAAGTTGTTTATCAAAAAGGCACAAGACTACTATGCTTAAAAGATTTATAAAGACACATTTTACTGTAAAGCTATCAAGCCTTTACTAAGCAGCAAATTTAAATTTGTCTGTCTTTTTTTTCCTTTTCCAATTGAAAATGTAAGCTGCTGCACTTAAATTTAAACTCTTGCTGTCCAAACTGAAATTTAAAGGACAAAATAAAAAAATGTCTCAATTCGTTAAAGTGGCTTTTCTTGGCAATTGCCTAATTTTACAGGACGACTTTACTGATTCCTTTTTCTCAGTTTATTCCACTTTTTTTTTTACATAAAGGATAATATTCCTATTGCTTCTTGCTCTCTGGTAAAACAAACCTCAAAGTGTTACTCTTTATTTTACACTGCAGGACGTTTGCTGCAAAAAAATAAAAAGACATTCACTGGCTCATCTACCGTAATACCTTGTGTAAAGAAGCACTGCAACTAAATTACTGTAAAGCTTAACAAGGAGCTGAAAATATTTTTTTTTTTTGGTGTGTGAAAATCATCAAATTTAGGTCAGCGGCTGATCAATTTGAGTGTCACTAGTTCTCACCTCAAAGCTCCTCAGGGAAAGTGCAACTGCTGAATCTCTGAGTATGCAGGTGATGTTGACTGTCCACAAAATGCAGTTGGTGATGTGGACACCCAGGAGTCTGAAGCTGCTAGCTGCCTTGTCAGTGGAGCTGTTAATGTTGAGTGGAGCATGGCTGCCTTTGTTATTTCTGAAGTCCACAATTATCTTCTTTGTTTTGTTGCCATTCAGAAAGAAGTGGTTGTTATGGCACCTTACAGTCAAGTCTTTAACCTCCCTCCTGTAGGCAGCCTCATTATTGTCACCAATGGGCAACATGCACATTCTATTCCAGATTCTGTGTCAGCCAGCTGCTGCACTTCTGGTGCCAATATCAAAGTGGACTAGCTATGACGTTTTTCATCCGGTTGCTTCAAGATTTGTCTGGACTTTACAGTAAATGACACATGTCACATTATTCAAACATTGTGCCAAATGTCGGGAACTAAAAAGGAGAAGTGCTTCAAACTATATGTTTTAAACTGCATCCACAATTACAAAGGTAAGATCTGGATGTAATAAAAACTTGTGTCTGCTATGAACTGACATGGGACAAATATGTGATTATATTAGGCTTTCTTTTAAAATAAATCAATAATTAGTTATTAAACTTTGTTCATGGACAAGTGAATATGTATATAGGCCTAAATACTGCAGTGACACTGGATAAATTATATCAGCCAGGGATGAGTCACCAAAAGAATGAGTTGGCATTACATTATTAATAGTAGTAGTGCCTATAAAAATGTCAAATCAGCATAGTCGCACATGCTTTTTCCAACTAGTGTGGCAAAAGGCAAGCAGACCTTTTAAGGATAGTTTGCTTTTCTCCATCTCTCTCACTCTCTCTGACATTCCCTGCTCCTGATGGAGGGGGTGTGAGCAAATGGGCTGTTTGCACAGAGGCTGTTTGCCTAGAGGAAACGGACGCTCCTCTAAAAAACGCTGAAAGACTACCTTCACATTTCTCCCATCTTGCTGCCGCTTTATCGCGGTGCTTGGCATACTTAAAAGCCCAACAGCACGTATTGATTTTTGATTGTTTGCTTTTCTCTCTCTCTGTCTCTCTCCCTCTCTGACATTCTCTGCTTCTGACGCGCACTCCTTTGAAGAGGAAGATATGTTTGCATTCTTTTAATTGTGAGAAAGAACTGTCATCTCTGTGTTGTCATGGAGCACAGTTTAAACTTTTCACTAAAGGGTGTTATTTCATGTCTAGAGGGCTCTAATAATGTAAAAAAAAAATGTATTTAGAAGGTCGTAAACAGGTTTTCTATGCTCTAACTGCGAAAATAATAGATTTATAAATAAAGAATCCTACTTCGTGGAAATTCATTTATCGTGGTAGAGTCTGGAACAGATTAACCGCGATAAAAGAGGGTTTACTGTATAACTGTGCGGAGAATATTTATAAACAGTGTGGGAGAGTTTATAAGGGCTTAAAATATATAAAAATAACCATACAAACATATGGTTTCTACTTCACGGATTTTCACCTATCGCGGGGGTTCTGGAACGCAACCCCCGTGATCGAGGAGGGATTACTGTATAGATTATTTAAATGAAGTTAAAAGTTTTATCTATATAATATAATAAACATATTTTGGTGCATTTTATCTTAAAAATATCACCATCATATGTAAATGCGCGCTTTATAAAGTGGCTCAGGTTATGCAGTATTATAACTGTAGTGCAAGTTTACAGTGAGGTGATTGTATAATTAAGTACAAACAGTTCTACAAGAATCACTTGATGGAATGATTGAGTGCCTTTATAGTTCTTGGGATGAAACTGTTTCTGAACTGCGAGGTCCATACAGGAAAGGTTTTGAAGCCTTTGCCGTGCGAGAGCAGTTCAAATAGGCAGCATGGCCGAGGCAGCGTGTGCTTGATGCTGTATACCGATAATTCTCTTTCTGATCAGCTGCTCTGAGTGGTGCAGTGAGAGTAATATAGAAAAAGATGATCTGCTGTGGCAACCCCCAATGGGAGCAGCTGAAAGAAGAAAAAGAAGGTGCACTGAGAGTAACAACGCTAAAGCAGCTATGGTATTTGGAATAGTTTGGCCATTCCATGGATCATTATATTATTACAGGTTAATTATAATGAAATGCATTAAACTAATAAACAATATGCTGTTAATTTCAGTGTATTTATAAAGCCGCGTCAGGGATATGGTTCTAAAAAAGAAAGGCAAACCACACTGGAACAGTAGTACTGCTTTGATGCTGGCTGCTGCCAGTCTGCAAAACTTAGTGCAGAACTTGTGTACGGCCAGGTATGAGCTACTATGGTAATGTGTGTGGCTTTATGCCAAGTTTAGGTTTTATACAGTGCAGTTTGAATGTGGAAACATTCGTATGCAACATTTTTGTGTGTACGCACCATTTATACATGAGGCCCCTGGTCTTGAAAGTGGAACAGAGAAATTGCTCCACTCAAATAATGCTGGAACTGCTTCCTTCAGCTGTCATTGCCCAATCTCTTACTACTCTGGCTTGGAAAACTTTTTTTTTTTTTTTGGGTATATGACTAACCATAAAGTACTCTCTCTGGATTGCAATGATCCATTAGATCAAGTTTCCTCATCGGAAGAAAATGTTCCTTGTTGGATTACCTGGAAGCACAACTTAAAGGTATACAGCAATGTTCAGGTGTAGAATATGTACTCTGAAACTTGAACTTCATTTTCTCTGGCATTTTCACTACTAAACAAAACATACTTCAGATGTGATAATGTAATTAACTGAGCTGGCTTAGATTTCACCACATGTCAGTTCTACCATGTGCATATATCCAATACAGTGGTGTTGTCTGCAAACGTCATGCTTTAGTGGAGTGAGGTCAGGTGTGGAGGGAGTTATTTTTGCCGTTCCCACTGTCTAGAACCTATTTTTCAGAAAACAAACACCTAGCCACATATGGCACAATGTTGTTGAAGGTGGAGCTATAGTCCGTGAACAGCATGCTGACATTGGAGAATTGTTTGGATACTTAAAATATTTTTCCATCTGTAAAATTCTTTTTTCCTTGATATTGGCTCATATGGCTTACTCAGATATAAAGATGATTTGATTTCTTTAATAATGGATTCCCTGCATTTGAGAAGTAAGGTGGAGTACCTAGAAGAAAACCCAGGTAGACTTAAGAGAAAGTGCCTACTCCACAAAGACAATTTTTGGGCTTAGGACTCAAACCCAAGACACTGGGTTTGTGAAGCAACATAGCAACCCACTGTGCCACAGTGCAACTTGGAAAAAAAATGTCAGGATCACATTAGAGCCTTTTTGTAGCCTATTGCATCAGCACTGGACCAAAGATAGGAAACAGCCCTGGATGTGGTGCCAGTCCAGCATACAACCCACTCCATATGCTGGTATGGGGGTCAGATGGGGAGTTTCCATTTAGCCTGTGCATCTTTTGGGGATATGGAAGGACACTGAGAGTGCCAAGTGGAAAACCCATGGAGGCACAGGGAAAATATACAAACTCTGTATGGAAAATGTGTTTGTACAGCTTTTGAAACCATGACACTGGAGCAATAAGATGTCAATACTGCTCATTCTGCTACTGTGCTGCAGAAAAAATACCAGGATCAAATAACAGCCTAAATGTTGGAGTAGTTAGAGATTAGTAGCCAGAATTCCAAGATACAAGGAATTTCTGTTTATTAGTATTTCAGCTTTATTTCCAGAAATTCACCTGTTCTGATCCATGATATTCAATGTTGCACTGGAAATGCTGTAATATTCTGCTACTGAAAGAGGGTTGAGATGACTTTAAAGCACTATTGGTGAAATAACAAGCTGAAGTTATTCCTTGTTTAAGCTTTCTGAAGTAAGAGAACAGTGCTGCAGTATACAGGGCTGGGTGCATTGTAAGTGAAATACTAGATTCAAAGTCTTATTTTAAATAGAAAATGATCTAGCTTCCCCAAACTTGTCTATCTTAATAACGAATGTATGACATTTTTTAATTAACTTTCCTATGGTGGTACATGTTAGAAAACAGATACTCAGGTAATTTAAAGGTGGGCTTTGTAACGTTTGGCTAATTTAACTCTAGACTGGGGTACCCAAGACGTTGTGCAGGTAGATCGCGTAGCATTCAAAAAAAATATATTTAATCGTTAAGTCTATCATATATCCTCCCTATGGCATTTGCCACTTGATTGACATACAGGGCAGCAAGTCTGAGATCTCTTTTCTTCTAACACACTGGTCATCCCGCATGCACGATCAAACGCGCGAGTTACTGCAAAACTCTGGCTGTGATCTAGTTAACCTTCCAATTTATATTGACTAAAGAAGGAATTTAAAAAAAAAATTGTTTGGGGAGGGTATGGGCTGGATGTGGAATTGGAAGAGGATTTTTTTTTCTCACCATGTCACAATCGAAGTGCGTTTGTCTGATCTGTCAGTCTATCATTGCTATTCCAAAGAAGGAAAATGTGGAAAGGCACTTTCGACCTGTTCATAAAAACTACGAAACTGACT
Organism: Polypterus senegalus; assembly: GCF_016835505.1. NCBI lineage: Eukaryota > Metazoa > Chordata > Cladistia > Polypteriformes > Polypteridae > Polypterus > Polypterus senegalus. Next base: position 45,231,030 of record NC_053156.1, on the reverse strand, counting down.
TCTTTCAGAAAAGTGATCTGAGAAAGAGAAATGAGAGGGAACTAAAATCGCACTTAATTGGACAGCCGTCATTTTTCACTCAGCCGAATTCCAAAGCAAGGGCAGACACACCGAAGCATCATTCTGGGTGAGTCACTCGATCGTTAAGCATAAGATGTCCTTCCAAGAGCCTACCTCCTTGACTGCATTATTCAGCTCTACTTATTTATGCGAGTCAGCCTTTTCCCACATGAAGACTATTAAATCTAAATACTGTAGTGACCATAAATGTATTGAATTGTTATTGTGCCATAAAGGTTGTTCAGTTATGCAAGGTACAACAACATATATTTTATGTATAAAGTGTACTCAGTATACTGTGTGTATGTATGTGTGTGTGTGTATATATGTATATATATATATATATATATATATATATATATATATACACATACACACACACACACACAGTGCCCTCCACAATTATTGGCACCCCTGGTTAAAATGTGCTCTTAAGCTTCCAATAAATTCTTTTTTTTTTTCCAAAAAATATAGGCTCTCAACACAAAAAAGAGAAAAATCCAACCTTTAATTGAAGTACATTTATTCATTGGGAAAAAAAAAATCCCACATACTGGTCATAGGATAAGTCTGATTTTTCTGCTTCGTTTTTCATCTAATGTGTTGCAAGTTGATTTTTATCATATAGTTGGTACATTTAGGGCAGATAATTTCAATTAAACGTTACTAAAAATTTTAACTTTTTAATAGATATTTCAGTTGTTAAAGAGCGGTTGGATGCCATTTTATTTATGTAAATATGTTCTGTGCATATTTTATACTTAATATATCAATTCATTTCATACAGATATGAGCAATTAAAGTACATTTGTTTGTGCTTTGTAAGTTATTTTGCAATACACATTTGCTTTTGTTGTTAAAAATTGCTTTAGCTGGAGACTATAGGCATTACTGTTATAAAATCACTCAAGTAGTATAATACTAAAGTCTACATTATCAGCCCACTAAAGTTTTTTTCTGAGACATGAAGGCATGCATGTTTAGTTTAGTATTGTGGAGCACACTGTGACATTTTTCCAGTTACAGCCTTTGAATTAAGGGCAAGTCCTTATGGTTTCAATGTCTCCTGCTTACTAGCAGTGCTTGAGCATCTATTTAAAATGATTTATTCAAAGTGATTCCGATTGCATTGACTTCATCAAGAAGGCACATTTTGCAGGAGGAGAGAGATAGTTGAGTGCACAGGGTGAAAAGATGTTTAAATAGATGGCATAGCCTGATTTTAGAACTTTCAGAAAGAGAAGGTTGTTAATAAATACTGACAGCTTTTTGCAATTTTCTTTCTTCTGCTTACATCTGAAAATGACTCCAGGTCGAAATGTTACTTCCATTGAATTTTTTGCTTCAGTGATTTCTGCTTATGGCATTTTTTTTTATTAAAGCCCTTGTGATTCACCTCAGGTTTATGGAAGGCTGTGGTGCCTACTTTTTTTTTTCTTCTTTTTCATTGCTTCAAGTCTCTCAGATGTGCAGCTCATCAAATTAACCCCTTCCTTTGTTTGATACATTGTTTATGTAATTCTGCATTCCAAAGAACCTGACTGTTCAGAATGTTTATTCTTAAGTCAAACTTTTTGGATCAAGGGGGATGAATTACTACTCTGCATGAGGGTTCCTTGTAGTGGATAGTGCTACACCTAGGATGGGTTCTTACCTTGTGCCCAACAGTGCATAGGTTAGGCCCTGGCTGTCTCTGTCTCTGAATTGTATGTCTGCTTTTGAAAATGGAGGAATGGAGTTGTGTCTTTGTGTGAGTTTGAGGATAACTATTTAGTGCAAGATATGAATATTTAAAGAAAATGGGATTATGTAATTTATTTTTTTTTTTTCGTTTTAAAATATTTAGTGAAAGTTAAAGCAAATAATCCACACAAGAATAAAAAGAAAAATAGTTACACATATAGAATAAAAAGTCTGTATGTAATTTATTTTTTGAAGTGCAGCTGATACATTTCAGATTTCAGTTCTCCGTAGATGATCTTTATTAAATTACTGTAGATTCCGGAATATAAACCGAGAATTTCGTTCAGATTTTTGGCTTGGAGTTTGGGGGTCGGTTTCTACAATGAGTATCGTTTCAGATTCAAGATTTCCAGTGTAATGCCGGTTTTACCGATGAATACGGAAGTAATTAATGATGAAACCACAGCGTCATCTTTCAGATGAAGAAGTAACTTTGCATGCCGGTAATTAAATAAAGAATTTATTCAAAAAAATGTTTTAGTTGTTGATTTTATTAATAAAATTTTTAATAAATTATTGGGAAGTTTAAAATAGAAATTTTTGTTTTGATTTATGACCAACATCTTGCGTTACGACCCGAATGCGGTCACATGTATCCTCTTGCGCGATTGTAAACAAACAACCGAGAGCGTTAGTAGCGTCAGTTGGAGCCCAGGTACATGTGTTTGTGGATGTAATTTCGGTCATTGCAGTGATTTACCTATATATATAATTCACTAAGACCATGCAAGCAAGACACATAATTGCTAAGGAAGGAAGAGAAGGTAAAGAAAGCGATCACAATCGAAACGAAGATGGAAATTGTGTGGAAATATGAGAGTGCTGTTCGTGTGACCGATCTCGGTAATATGTACAGCATGTCGAAATCCACCATCTCGACAATTTTACAAAGAAAAGAATTGCATAAGGAGGCTCCTTCTAAACAATAACCACCTTCTGTTTCGTTCTCCTATTCCTCCCTTCATGCAGCCCAAAGATGTCAAATTAAATAGTGAGTACAGTATGAAATTGTTGTTTCTAGAATAGAATAGAATGCCTTTTATTGTCACTAGACACATCTACAATGAGATTAAAAGCGGCTCTTCAGTGCAGACATATGTGTAGAACACAACAAGTAAATAAACAAATGGTACAAAAAGATGCAAAGAAGTTGCAAAAAAAAAGTTCTGTATAGGGCTTGTATGGTTGTTTTTTTAGCCTTAGCATAACGCCGGATCTGCGGCCCCGCTTCTGCTTTCTTTCCCTCCTCCGTCTGCGTCGTCTCCTAGACCCAACAACAATCCACGGAGAGCCCGCTGGTCTTGCTCTGTTGTCTGGGATGTTGTATGTGTGTGATGAAAAACACTCGAAACAGATGTCTGGCTCTGGACACCAATGTCTACAAGGTTCTGACGGGTGTAGCGGATGTTCGCCGAATCGATCGTGCACAAACAAGCAAAAAAAAAGTACAAAAATAACAAAAAAAAGTGCACTGAAAAGGAGAGTACGCCGCCATGCTCCTAGCTTAATCTAGCCTACTTCTGGTAGGCTAGGCACTTTTTATAACTTTTGGTTAGTACATTAGAAAAATTATTGGTGTTTTGGTAAATTATGCACATTATACAACCCTTTTTTTATCATGAAAAGGTTAAGTAAGTGTTGCAGTGGGAGGTTCGGAACGCATTATGGGTTAGCCTTCGCGAATGAATTAAGTTCTTAAGTCAAGGGTCCACTGTATTGCGTATTTGAGTTAATCAAATTTATAACGAGTCTCCGGAAATCCACCCGCCGATGTACCGTATTTGCATATATAGTTTCATCACAAAGGTTTCATTTTACCAAACTTCTCCGCAATCACTTCCTGGTTTCCATCAAAAATGCTGGCAGTCTCAAATTCTCGCCGATAAACATGATAAATATGCCTGAAGAGACTAGCAGATTACCCAGTGGCTTCGCTCACTGAGTGGAAGGGAAATATTTGTGGCTCTCATGAGGCAATGGCATTTAACCTGAAAAACACATCCCACGTGATTCAAATTTAACCCTCTGTGCTTGGCAGTACTCACACATGATGTCCAGTTCTCCTATTGTAATTTTTGGATATAGGCAATAATCTTTTTCAATGTTATAATTGAATCCCTCCATATACAGATCCTGACGCCTGTGTGACGTGGTAGCCTGTGAATACTGCATCCGTCTAATTCAATTCTGTTCAGCACGTTGTTTGGGTGTTTGTGAGGCCCTCAATTGTGATTGTCGATATCGCTGATCAGCGAGCCTTCTCTCTCGATCTGCTTCTGACTCTCTTTGTCTATGTAATCGGACTCCTTTGGTAATACGTACAGTGCATCCGGAAAGTATTCACAGCGTGTCGTTTTTTCCACATTTTATGTTACAGCCTTATTCCAAAATGGATTGGATTAATTTTTTTCCTCAGAATTCTACACACCACACCCCATAATGACAATTTGAAAAAAGTTTACTTGAGGTTTTTGCAAATATATTAAAAATAAAAAAACTGAGAAATCACATGTACATAAGTATTCACAGCCTATGCTCAATACTTTGTCGATGCACCTTTGGCAGCAATTAACAGCCTCAAGTCTTTTTGAATATGATACCACAAGCTTGGCACACCTATCCTTGGCCAGTTTCGCCCATTCCTCTTTGCAGCACCTCTCAAGCACCATCAGGTTGGATGGGAAGTGTCGGTGCACAGCCATTTTAAGATCTCTCCAGAGATGTTCAATCGGATTCAAGTCTGGGCTCTGGCTGGGCCACTCAAGGACATTCACAGAGTTGTCCTGAAGCCACTCCTTTGATATCTTGGCTGTGTGCTTAGGGTCGTTGTCCTGCTGAAAGATGAACTGTTGTCCCAGTCTGAGGTCAAGAGCGCTCTGGAGCAGGTTTTCATCCAGTATGTCTGTACATTGCTGCAGTCATCTTTCCCTTTATCCTGACTAGTCTCCCAGTTCCTCTCACTGTAAAACATCCCCACAGCATGATGCTGCCACCACCATGCTTCACTCTAGGGATGGTTTTGGCCTGGTGACGAGCGGTGCCAGGTTTCCTCCAAATGTGACGCCTGGCATTCACACCAAAGAGTTCAATCTTTGTCTCATCAGACCAGAGAATTTTGTTTCTCATGGTCTGAGAGTCCTTTTACTAAGGAGTGGCTTACGTCCGGCCACTCTACCATATAGGCCTGATTGGTGGATTGCTGCAGAGATGGTTGTCCTTCTGGAAGGTTCTCCTCTCTCCACAGAGGACCTCAGGAGCTCTGACAGAGTGACCATCGGGTACTTGGTCACCTCGCTGACTAAGTGCCGATTTATACTTCATGCTCAGAACGCGTACGCGCCCGCATCATGGCTGCCACGCGTTCCCAGCATTCATTTCACGCGTCCTCTGAGCATGTCCTCAGAAATTAACGCGACACGCGCGCGAAGTTGCAGTACCAGCAAAGTTGGGGCGCGTGTGCTAAAAGTCGGAACGTGACGTCAGAGTCTCTGTTTACTATCTACATGTGACAGCAAGCCTCTATGGAGATCCTTCGGGGATCGATGTGCGCGCTTTGCTGTTTTTATGAATGGTTCAAAGTGGTGAAGCAAAATGCCGACATAGAGATGCATTCATGGTGCTTTTATATTCAAGCGTCGCATATTCCCGATCGTAATGACACGATACATTTTAAAAGTCTCACATACCATCTTTTGTGCCGTCTATTTTTTATTTTTTTTACTTTACCTGCTGTCAGGTCCAAGAGGCTCTTAGCGATTAAAACTGGGATGACGTTTACGATGGTCTGCTTTAATAATAAAGTAAACTACGAGGTTAAAGTGGACATTTCGCAATTAAAGGCGAAATTTCCACTTTAATCACAAAATACACGTTTTCACCGTGTCTTATTTTTTTTCTCGGTGGCTCAAATACAGCGCTATACATTATGTTGCCGATGTGAAGTTGCAAAAAACAAATAGACGGCACAAAAGATGGTATGTGAGACTTTTAAAATGTATCGTGACATTGTGATCGGAAATATGCAACGCTTGAATATAAAAGCACCACGAATGCATCTGTATGTCGGCATTTTGCTTCACCACATCGAAGCATCCATCCCGTAGGATCGGCATAGAGGCTTTCTGTCACATGTATGTAAGCAGGAGTTCATATCAGGAGATTTCCATAAAGTTAATTGATAGATTGTTTAAGGGAGGAGAAATTTGGTGGGTGGAGAGAGAAAGATAGAGAAAAAAAAAAAAACACAAGTGGTTTTTGTGTAGCTCAGTGCGGTATGTCCACAGTTGTGTTCTTAAAGAAATAAATATAACTGGCAAATAGTCCACAAAACTGGGGTGACCATCTCTTTTTGCCTTTCCACACATCGAAGATTCAGTCGGCTACGCTACCGAGGTTGCCCGCAAGACAAGAACCACCAACGCCGAATTCTGGTAAGGAGAGCAGCGGATTCTTAACACCTGCTCTTACATGTAGATAGTTCCCGAATGTAATGACACGATACATTTTAAAAGTCTCACATACTATCTTTTGTGTCGTCTTTTTTATTTTTTTATTTTTGCAACTTAACAACAGCAACATAATGTATAGTGTTATATTTGAACCACTGAGAAAAAAATAAAGGACACTGTGAAAACGTGTATTTTGTGATTAAAGTGGAAATTTCGGCTTTAATCTCGAAATGTCCACTTTAAGCTCGTAGTTTACTTTATCATTAAAGCAGACCATCGTAAACGTCATCCCAGTTTTAATCGCTACGAGCTTCTTAGTCCTGACAGCAGCGGAAAGCAGCAATAGATCGCCACACAGAACAAATTAAATGTATGATATTCCAACTCTCTGCACATTTATAATCTTTAGATTTATACTTGATATCACTTTCATGATGAAATGCATTGAAGTGTGTATGTTACATTTTACATATAATTTCGTTTAAATATTGAATACTGTTAATTACACACTTGGGGGGGGAATAATTACACACATAGGGGTGTCACGGTGGTGGAGCGATAGCACTGCTGTCTCGCAGGGAGTTATGTTGCTGGTATTTCCTGCTTGTATTCCACACTGTGCTCCGGTTTCCTTCCAAAGATATGCAGATTTGGGGATTTGGTGCCGCTAAAATGAAGCTAGTGTATGTGTGTGCTTGTATTCACCTTGCGATGAGCTGAGGCCTCGTCAAGGGACTGTTTCTCACTCGTGCCCAATGCTTGCTGGAATGGACACATCCCTGGGTTGATGGATTTAATCAATAAACATCCTTTTCAGAGATATTGCGGTAAGGTGTTATCGGAATTTAATAGGTGTTTTAGGCAATTCACAACACAGAGAAGCCGAACATGTTCTCACCGTGATAATATCTTGCGCTGCCACCTGGTGGATTCCTCCAGATTTACGTAAAGTACGCGCGCAAGTATGAACACTACAACGCTTGCATAGCAGGAGCGTCCGCTGCAGCATGCATCGCGTCGCGTGAAGTATAACTCCGGCCTAAGACCCTTCTTCCCCGATCACTCAGTTTAGAAGGCCGGCCAGCTCTAGGAAGAGTCCTGGTGGTTTCAAACTTCTTCCAGTTATGGATAATGGAGGCCACTGTCCTCACTGGGGCCTCCAAAGCAGCAGAAACTTTTCTGTAACCTTCCCCAGATTTGTGCCTCGAGACAATCCTGTCTCTGAGGTGTACAGACAATTCCTTTGACTTCATGCTCGGTTTGTTCTCTGACATGAAGTGTCAACTGTTGGACCTTATATAGATAGGTGTGTGCCTTTCCAAATCATGTCCAATCAACTGAATTTACCACAGGTGGACTCTAATTAAGCTGCAGAAACACCTCAAGGATGATCAGGGGAAACTGGCTACATAATAAGGGCAATAGGTTTCTTGGTGCTGTGATCCTAGTGATAGGTCATCACTGCCCCAAAGTGGTTATTCTGCCTGAAAGGGATACCTCTTCATTTAACTCCAAGCTTTAACTAATCACCTTCTAAACCAGTACATTTAGTGATTTGGGAGGAGTTGAAGGCTATTGTCTTGTGGTATGGCAAGGAGAAAGCTTGTCATGCTTTATAATAACACTTTGGAGAGAATCAGCAAAACAAGCATACCTCAACGTTTACACACGGCTGTGTTGAGAAATTTAAAGAAGCACACAGTCAACAGTTCTTTAAAATGTTTATAAGGGGCTGAATGTTTTTAAACCACACTATGAAATGTAATATCAGTAATCCAAACGGATAACAAACAATGCTCAACAATAATTGGAGCATTATGAAAATCGGCTATAGAAGGCTGCCTTCACTTTGATCTTTAAAAAAATTATTTCTATAGGATACCACAGTTCACTTTTACATTCTCTTATGGTGTTTTAAAAATTACCTAGCCAACCCGCAGCGTACCATACGCTGCATAATCAGGCTGGTTTTTTAATGATTTTAAGCACAGGGAGAAAATTAACATTTGAAAAATCGGTAATGTAATAAATCAGCAAGAAAAGCAACATTGTAGCAATGCACAGAACGAACCAACACACAATCGTCCGTGACTGAAAACTGGCGGACCACCATTGCTCATGTGCCCACCTCCAACTTGTCACTTGAGTCGTTGTCGTCTTTGCCCAGTCCAGATGCACCTGTGACTCACGTGGACTTTCCGTGTTCCTGCAGGAGCATCTAAGAAAACACATGTTTGTCGTGGATGCGAATTGCTGTATGTAGAGTTTAAAACAGTTAGCTATGGTGCACGCGGTCGTGCGTTGTGACCGAAAACTCGTTTTTTAAAGACTGCTTACTTCAGTTGTAAAGGATTGTTTTAAGGATCCCATGGGATACCCCTCGCAAACCGGTTTACACGCTGCATATGGCGATTCACCTCCGGTGTGGCTCCTTCTGCGTGCGCCATAGGTGTCTTACTTGTCGGCGGCTTAGTGAATCCATGCCCTTTCCGGCGTGCTTTCCATGGGTGTCTTGCCACGTGTCTGTCTTGTCGGCAGCTTAGTGAATCCACGCCCCTTCCAGCGTGCTTTCCATGGGTGTTTTGCCTTAGTGAATTATATATATAGATATTTAGAAAAGCAAATATGTTCACTGACAGTCAAATAGCCATAGTTTTTTGTGAACCCACTTTAATTCAGAAGAGCAGGGCGCAAGGGCTTTTCCTGGTAAATCTAGGCGCGATCCAAGAAAATAGCCCTTTCAGGGTATCAGTCTGTGCAAACACCCATCCTTGCATTCACACATGTACCATTTAACCAAACTGGAGTTCCCAGAAAAAAAACATGATGACATAGAAACTTCATACAGATAATCAGGTGCAAGATTTGAACTTACTGCAGTGCTGCAGAGCTGTAAAGAGGCAGTGCTAATCAATCTGTACTGCTGTGCTAGCTACTTAAGCTAAAAATGTTTTAATTATATATTAACTAAATCTCAGTTTTCTTAAATTAACAGCTTTCACGGTTACTGCCTTTCGTTGACTGCTTAACTGTCTTAAAGGTACAGGAAATTATACTGCAGCTAGAAAAGCAGTAAGGTATGGATTAAAAAGAAAAATATTTTCCTTAGCCCTTTTTTACATTCTGTAGATTTTTTTAACCAAACCATGAATGGGTATCTTCATGCAAAATTAAATAATTCCTTAAGATAAAATAGAAATAACAAGATGCTTGTATAGCCTACTAATACTTAAAGTTGTAACTTTAAGAAAATGCCTGAAATATTAAAATAAAAGCCATTTTTAAACTGGGTTTTTGAGTCTCCTTCCACTCAACACATTTTCATTTTCCACGTGGTGTTTAAATCCCCTTTGTTTCAGAAAGTAATTTTAAGCACTTGACCTGCATTGTCTAAACCTGCGCGCCATGCTGTATGCATAAATGACCATGCAGGTTTATCATTTGTGATTCTTTCACTACAGCAACCTTTGTTTTTATTGGGGCGGGCAAGAGATGGGTTCAGGTTTACCTCATTTGCTGTGAAGCCCAGGTATCGCAAATTGGAATGTCTTATTTCTTTTTAGTCACCAGTTTGTTCATCTGTGTGTTTCTATATTAAATTAAGTAATTTTGTGCTTTGTTACAGTGCATGACTACTAACAATGAGGACACACTGTGGCCAAATTAAAAATTTCAGGACCTGAAGAGTGCCAATGTTGGCTTAATTAAAGTTGCCTGTTGCTAATGTTTAAGATGATGATTAACCAACATGAGAATCTGATACATTATCCAGCCCTATTAACTGCCTTCTAGTTGTAATTGTTTTGCATTTATTACAGTATGTGCTTAGATAGCCAAGTGTTAAATTACTGGTGTATTTTTGGTGAGTTTTTACATTTTTTGCATAGTTTGTTCCTTGTGATTAATCTTTTGACGTTGTCTAGATTTAAAACCTTGACAATCTCTGCCACTGAGCGATGCAGCATGGCACGGTTTTGCTTAACTATTCCAAACAAGTACGTTTTCACACACACTTAAAAGCATACCCATATTTTTGGGCTTTCTTTTCAAGAAATTTGAGTTATTTGTGTTTGTAAGAAGTATGTGTATGACTGAATCTATTTATATTTGCTTTTTGTCTGAAAAATCTTTTTAAGTGTATGGAACATGGCCTTTTTTGTTGTATCCTATATTCTTTTAATTTTTTTTTTTAATGCATAGTCTTGAGGATTGCCTGGAGCCAGCTTTTACATACCCTGCATGTCGACGTGCTCTCAGTTATTTAGTTGTCCTGAAATTAATAAATTTTTGTTCGCATTCTGATATACATCTCCAACCACCTTTTTGTGATTTTTATATTTGGTTAAAATTTTACATTTTGTTCCTTAGTTCTGGCTACAGTAATGTAATTGTAGTGGTCGTCACTAGTTTATTGCAGTTTTCAGTGTGAATTTAACAGATGCTTTATTCAAAATAAACTACAACTCATACTTCCAGAAATATTGATGTAAGGGAGCTGACAGCTTTTTTTTTTTAAGAGATGCTTGTTTTTTAAACACACAATTGGGGCATTTAACGTGAAGATTGTCATGTGGTGGACTGCCACTTAGTATTGGGTGCTAGGCAATCCTTTAGCCTCTGTCATTTTATTGAAACAGGGTATAGAGCAGTGAAGGAACAAATGTTTTTGGTAATTTAAAGCTGAATGCGCACAGCATTTTTGACAATGCATTTCATATTTGTGCATGGTAGGTACGTTTCCAACCTCTGTGGTTTGTTTTACTTTTACATTTTAAACTACTCATGAATGTCCTACCTAACTTAATAGTGTGTGTTCAGTTTTACAATTAAATAAAACTCTTGAAGCAAGAATTTATATACAAGAACACATTTAAAAATGTATAAAGTTTTACTTGTCCACTCCCAGTATCAATTCAAATTGTTTAGAGTCACACTCAAGAAAGTGCCTAAAAGCTTGCGACTTGCAGAACAGGATTTTTTTTTTTTAAAATAGGCAACAAACTGCCATTATCTTCAGGTAATCTGAACTATTCACTCAGCCCAAAACATGTCAAAGCTGTTGGTAAGGTAATACTGTTGTTTTCATTCATGTTTATTAATTTATCCTTCCAGAATAAAAAGTGTGTCAGAACTCTGGGCTAGATTAGTTTCTCAATCACAGCAACAAATTTTTGTTTGCATCGGGTAAGACCGTCCCCCCATCTGCTCAAGTCAGCAACACCTTAGACTGAGACTGCAAGTTAAACTACAAAGTGCTATACCTGTTGTTTAACAGAGATGACAGGTAGTTAACTGAGGGGCATTACACATTCTGTAATACTGTCTTCATTTAGAGGCTTAGTCACTGCCATGCAGTTTTAAGCAAATCATCTTTTTCTTTTTTTTTTTTTTTGCTCAAAGGCTATGAGGAATTCCAGTCAGCTAGGCAGGCAGGATGTGCTGGTTGCTACTGGGGCTCCACCTCTGTTTACTCTTCTGTTCTTCAGCTGCTGTTGAAGTGACTGGTTTGTGAAGGCTAACAAAACTGAGATATATTGGAAATTATGACACACCTTGTAACTTACACTCATTATCAGAATCTTGTCATTTTAAATGTAATTTGATACAGTGGTATGTTTCACAGAAGCAAAACTCTGATATTTTTCCACTTTAGCCACTGTTTCAAGCCCAAGTGTCATTTTGAGCAAAGGCGTATTTGAACAGATATAAAAGGCAGCTATTCTTTCTGTCTGGCTCAAAGCAGAATTTTTGACATCATCAAGAGACAGGAACAGGATGCTTGTTACTCTCAACAGTGAAATGTGTGGAGGATTTTATATTTATATTTAAACATCAACATTATTAAAAGGACAAGTGTCTGTGTGTCTTCCTGGTTGGTGTGTGTCTATTACACAACAGTGGACACAATGCACTGCAAATATTTATGCTGAATACTACAAACAGAGTAATTGCTGGATAGACATAAATATGCTTGTTCACCTTAATAAAAGTACAGGTGTCTGTGTGTCTGTTTATTTGCTGTATCTTTTGTATGCCATTTGGTATGGGATTTGTAAAAGCAGTGATAATGTTTTTGAAGCGCCATCTGTTGGAATGACAAATGAGATGCATGTTATTGCTTAGACACATTGTAAAATTCATTCCAATCGGTCTGTGTTGATTGCTTAGATTTTGAAGTTTGGTGCTGAAAAGATTACTCTGTGCCTATTCAGTAATTTCTTTCCCTTTTTAATTTTAGGAAAGACATCTTAAAAGAAATTGTAAAAAGACATGCACAAAATAGAATTATGCAATATATAGAAAATTAATTACAAGGGAGAATGTTTGCATTCTTAATAGGCAAAACTGATACGGGGAGACAGTAAAGGCAGACATTAAAAGGACTGTTTTGTGCAGTTCCTGCATGTTATGTCATTAACACTAGAATTACCAGAGTCTACGAATAAACTCATAGATCCGGCCCACCTTAAAGCCGTTCGCACCTCTCTGCCAGCGTCTTTTGTCGTCTAAATGTGCTTATAAAGACAAGCTGCAAGCAGCCGGCTATTCCTTCCCCCCACCGACTTAGATTGTGCACGAACTTCTCCTAGCTCATGCTTTGATTGATTATCTGGGAGTGAAGTGGATTTTTGGAGTGGAAATAATAGATTGTTATTTGGAACACACACATTTCATGTGTGTTCCGTTTCTACAGTAATCTTTGTAAACACATTGTTAAAACAGAAACTTTTTTATATTTTAGTAATAAATGTTACAAAATGTAGACAAACTATAAAATATGTGAAGCCTGAAATCCAAAGATCAAAAACACTTTCACAAAAGGTTCAACAACAATACAACAGCAGATTTGCTGATGCAGAGTGCAGCAGGCTTGCCGTGCTTCAGAGACCAGAGTTCGATTCCCCGTTGGGGAATAGAGATATATATATATATATATATATAGATAGATATATATATATATATATAGATAGATATATAGATAGATATATATATATATGTATATATAGATATATATATATAGATAGATATAGATATATATATATAGATAGATATAGATATATATATAGATATAGATATATATATAGAGATATATAATATATAGATAGATAGATATGAGAACAACACTCATATCAATGACAAAACAATTACATTAACAATCATGTTACGTTATTTTTCAAATTTTTCCTTTTCTTTTTCGAACCTTCTTTAACACACTTCTCGCTCGGCTGGTATTCTGCTAGTGTGTATGTGTATATATATATATATATATGTATATATATATTATTATTTATTTATTTATTTTTTTCTTCAATGTATGTGGTATTATACAGTGGTGTGAAAAACTATTTGCCCCCTTCCTGATTTCTTATTCTTTTGCATGTTTGTCACACAAAATGTTTCTGATCATCAAACACATTTAACCATTAGTCAAATATAACACAAGTAAACACAAAATGCAGTTTTTAAATGATGGTTTTTATTATTTAGGAAGAAAAAAAAATCCAAACCTACATGGCCCTGTGTGAAAAAGTAATTGCCTCCTGAACCTAATAACTGGTTGGGCCACCCTTAGCAGCAATAACTGCAATCAAGCGTTTGCGATAACTTACAATGAGTCTTTTACAGTGCTCTGGAGGAATTTTGGCCCACTCATCTTTGCAGAATTGTTGTAATTCAGCTTTATTTGAGGGTTTTCTAGCATGAACCGCATTTTTAAGGTCATGCCATAGCATCTCAATTGGATTCAGGCCACTCCAAAGTCTTCATTTTGTTTTTCTTCAGCCATTCAGAGGTGGATTTGCTGGTGTGTTTTGGGTCATTGTCCTGTTGCAGCACCCAAGATCGCTTCAGCTTGAGTTGACGAACAGATGGCGGACATTCTCCTTCAGGATTTTTTGGTAGACAGTAGAATTCATGGTTCCATCTATCACAACAAGCCTTCCAGGTCCTGAAGCAGCAAAACAACCCCAGACCATCACACTACCACCACCATATTTTACTGTTGGTATGATGTTCTTTTTCTGAAATGCTGTGTTCCTTTTACGCCAGATGTAACGGGACATTTGCCTTCCAAAAAGTACAACTTTTGTCTCATCAGTCCACAAGGTATTTTCCCAAAAGTCTTGGCAATCATTGAGATGTTTCTTAGCAAAATTGAGACGAGCCCTAATGTTCTTTTGCTTAACAGTGGTTTGCGTCTTGAAATCTACCATGCAGGCCGTTTTGCCCAGTCTCTCTTATGGTGGAGTCGTGAACACTGACCTTAATTGAGGCAAGTGAGGCCTGCAGTTCTTTAGACGTTGTCTTGGGGTCTTTTGTGACCTCTTGGATGAGTCGTCTCTGCGCTCTTGGGGTAATTTTGGTCGGCCAGCCACTCCTGGGTAGGTTCACCACTGTATCATGTTTTTGCCATTTGTGGATAATGGCTCTCACTGTGGTTCGCTGGAGTCCCAAAGCTTTAGAAATGACTTTATAACCTTTACCAGACTGATAGATCTCAATTACTTCTGTTCTCATTTGTTCCTGAATTTCTTTGGATCTTGGCATGATGTCTAGATTTTGAGGTGCTTTTGGTCTACTTCTCTGTGTCAGGCAGCTCCTATTTAAGTGATTTCTTGATTGAAACAGGTGTGGCAATAATAAGGCCTGGGGGTGGCTACGGAAATTGAACTCGGGTGTGATACACCACAGTTAGGTTATTTTTAACAAGGGGCAATTACTTTTTCACACAGGGCCATGTAGGTTTGGATTTTTTTCTCCTAAATAATAAAAACCATCGTTTAAAAACTGCATTTTGTGTTTACTTGTGTTATATTTGACTAATGGTTAAATGTGTTTGATCAGAAACATTTTGTGTGACAAACATGCAAAAGAATAAGAAATCAGGAAGGGGGCAAATAGTTTTTCACACCACTGTGTATGTATGTATATATATGTATATATATATATATATATATATATATATATATATATATATATATATATATATATATATATATATATATATATATATATATATATATATATATATATATATATAGTTAGCATCAGAATATATAAAGTCAGAGTTAGAATATATAAAGTCATTACCAAATATATAAAGTCAGCATTGGAATATATAAAATCATTCATAATGGATTAATTGAGTGATGGATGAAATATATTAACATATATTAAAATTGTGATTTAACATATTAACAACCTGCATGTGATTGTTAAACCATAAACATCACCTTGCTGGTTAAGTATGTGCTTATCACTGTCCAACCATCCAATAAACACTCAAAGCAGTTCTGAAAAGGTACCTGTCCACCTGTAATGTTTAATTATTATTATTATTATGGGTTAAAAAAAATTAATGGGTTTCTCAAAGAATTCATTTAAAATTGAGTATGCCTGATATTTAGTCCTTCTCCTCATCTTGCTTAACACAGACTAATGCCCTTCTTTCTTATTCCTTCGTTCTGGTCATGTTAAGGAAAGTTAAATGTTTCCTTGTGCAAAGAGTGCATTGATAAAGCCAGATGTGTGGGGAATAACGTGGAAGTGTCATATTTTACTGCCGATCTAAATTGACCGTTTTTTTTTTTTTTTTCCCCTCCCATTCCAAATGTCTGAACCAGTGATTGGTACACTGGTGATCTCTGATCTCAAACTTTTTTTTTCAGCATTTGCCTTTCTAAGCTTTATAGTAATATAATTGTTGTGCTGCTTTCTGCACAGTATTGTGATACTTGAGGGAGGTGCACATGCCATTATGTTGCTGGAATGTGTCCTGTAGAGCAAGAGCAGTCTGACAAACATTATTTTGGTGTTTTCTTTGCAATTAGCTTTTACATTAAAGAAACTGGGGTGATCCCTAGTAAAGATGAGTTAAAAAAAAAAAAAAAAATACCCCTTTTGGTGATTTACCTTAATCTCATGCTGAAAAGTACATTCATTCTGAGACAAAATAATTTTTTAACAGTGACTGTTTTATAAACATGCATTTGATTTTTTTTGCTGTAGACCCCAAAAACTTGTATTTAAGAAAAGGGTAAGAGTAGCAACAGACCTGAGCAGTATGTTGTGAAGCTACAAAAATACACAGTCTTATCCTACTTAAGGGTGACAATAGCAATTACAATAGAAATTCCCTTCCACATTTTGACTAATAGTTAATTTGTAAAAGTGTGCTGAATTCAGTACAGATGGTAGGCTATTATTGTACTCTAAAAATACAATTAGATTCTGAATCCACAAGCCATGTATGTATCTATACACTTAATATCATCTCAGTGAATTTAAAATGAGTTTGCCATATTAGTTTGAAAAAATCATCTCTAAATGACTAAAATGCAACCCTACAGATCGACCTTGCACTGGACTATAACAACCACTGCATTTGCCACAATCCTCTTTCATTATATACAGTAAGGCTGCCAAATATGTGTATAAATTAGTGTTTGCAGAAAGTCCACATTTGTTAATGTAGATTTTGGAAGTATACTCTGATTTTTGCATACAATTCCACAGGAATAATTCCACTCCATAATTTACATTTTAAATTCGAGACAGCAAACATATACATGTACGCATGACTAAAAAAATAACTTGACCTAGGAAGGTGAAAGGACCAAATAAAAATGATCTGGGAGCCTCCTTATCCCAAAACTACCGAACATTTTCTGTTTTTTATAGGTTATATATTGTAACTAGCTGATTACCCAGTGGCTTCGCTCACTGAGTGCAAGGGAAAAAAATAAAATGATGTATATAAATTAATAAACGGTAAAACATTAACATGTAAGATGTAAAGATACATTGAGCAGTACTGGAGTGTTTTCGGGTAAAGTACATTTTAAAGGCGCTATAACACAATAGGTAAGTAGCACTAACAGCAGCTTAAATGTATTTGGATCATCTCTCGGTAGCAGATCCCTTTTTGAAAGGCACTACACGACGGCTGTGGTATAGAAATTACATTTTCTATGACATCCTTGCACTTCGTGCCTGTGATTTAAGAGAAAAATCATTCTGAGAAATGTGGACGCTGCCCTTCTGTGCTTAACAGGCAGAAGTTCCAAACAATTCCCAAGTCCAAAACTTAACATGAAGAGGTCGGTACATCTTCTTAGATGTAAACCCTCCATCTTCTTAAAAGAATTTATCACAAAAGCAACCTTGAATGTTGTGGGGTTTTAGTGACCTGAGCTCACCTTAAGGGACAGTAAGTAGCCGTGAAGCGCAATTTACAAAGAGAGTCCTGCTTTGATGGCGCCGATTACACTCATTCTCAAAGATTTCTACTCTCCCAGGAGCCGGTGGGGCACTTGGAAGTGTCACAAACAGTGTGAGAACAGAGGACGCTGCCCGAAACTGCGAAGCTCTCGACCCGGCAGAGCAGCCCGACATTTCACGCCTCTGAGCGTCCACTTTGTTCTCACGACCCCTCGCCGCTGAAGGCGGTGTCGTCTTCACATTGTTTACAGCTCGGCACAGTCAAAAAGTAGAAAGACGCAAAGCTGTTTTCCTCATCTCTTCAACTATCAGGTACTGCCAATTAAAAAAAAAAAGTTATAATGTGGCAGTTTCCGCGACAGTCACATGGACGAATAAATAAAACTTCTCTCTCAGAACGTGCCTGGCGGCGAACGGGTCAGCGCTGGAGTCCAGAGAGGAGGGCTGGGAGAGGGCGACGCGGGGCGCACTTCGATGGGATAGATCAGCGTGTTTGTGTTTACTTGTTTTCAATATCAGTAAAGTAACTCTCACACAAATAATAATTTATAAAGAAGATATAAAAATGGCGTCCGCAAACTAAGTGATTAGTTCCTGTATTATGTTATGTGGTCATACGTAATTTACGTTTCAAATGCGAAAAGAATTTTATATACAGTACAGGCCAAAAGTTTGGACACACCTCCTCATTCAATGTGTTTTCTTTATTTTCATGACCATTTACATTGGTAGATTCTCACTGAAGGCATCAGAACTTTGAATGAACACATGTGGAGTTATGTACTTAACAAAAAAAGGTGAAATAATTGAAAACATGTTTTATATTCTAGTTTCTTCAAAATAGCCACCCTTTGCTCTGATTACTGCTTTGCACACTCTTGGCATTCTCTTGATGAGCTTCAACAGGTAGTCACCTGAAATGGTTTTCACTTCAAAGGTGTGCCTTATTAGGGTTATTTAGTGGAATTTCTTGCTTTATCAATGGGGTTGGGACCAGCATTTGTGTTGTGCAGAAGTCAGGTTAGTTGGACGATCATTTATTTTTCAACAGGACAATGACCCCAAACACACCTCCAGGCTGTGTAAGGGCTATTTGACAAAGAAGGATAGTGATGGAGTGCTGTAAATGGTCATGAAAATAAAGAAAACACATTGAATGAGGAGGTGTGTCCAAACTTTTGGCCTGTACTGTATATAGATTTATTATTATTACGTGCAGAATACAGTGAAATTCTTACTTGCATTTGTTAATCAACATACAAAAAATAATTGCTCTGCTTTGTATGTGGTGAGATGTAAGTACTTGTATTTCACATTTGAATTCTTCATTCCACATTTTTAGTCCTGCAATAACTGCCTTTTCATCTTATGTAACCACTTGTCTACCTGTATTTATACTATTTCCTTGTCATAATCACCTGGACAAGAAATTGAGAAGTGAATGCTGAATGATGTTAAGCTCCAGTATAGTGATCACTGCAAAAGCCTAATTAAAATAGTCTAATAAAGTCTCCTAACTCCCTAATAATCTCCATCTACAGCTATAAAAAAATCCTCCCGAGCTGATAGGTCTTTGATTTCCCTTTTTTTTTTTTTTTTTTTTAGTGCTTAGTGCTTTGACAATTATAATAACCTTCAAAATAGGAGTGCGCTTAGGCTGACGCTGATTTTAAGAAGCTGTGATTTTGTGCATTTATATTAATTTACCAATGTGCTTCTTAATAAAAATCTGCATGCTACAAAATATTCTGAACTCATCATTTCACGTGGGGCATATCCCAGCTAGCATAGGGCTCAAGGCAAAAACAAACTTGGTCAGGATGCCAGTCCAACACAGTGAAAATGTTTCCAGTTCACCTAACCTGTACGTCGTTGGACCGTGGCAAGAAACTCGCAAACGTGGGGGAGAACATGCAAACGCCATGCAGAGAAGTAAGTCCCAGGTCTTCTTTCTGCTACCATGCTGCCCCAATGATCAGTGTGAAACACAGTTTTACAGGAAACTGTATTCTTTTAATTTCAAGCAGGTAATAAGTTCAATAATGGAAATTTTGAGTATTTATGTCCACCTGCCTTATTGTTCTGTGCTTTCTGGGATAGGTTCCAGTTTCTCTGCAACTTTGCTCAGGATGAAGCAAGTTTAGCAAATGGATGGATTATTATTATTACGGTGTTAACAATGATTATTTGTTTGCATTGTTCACTCAAGCATTACTTTTATGTGTATTTTGTTTGTTGTATGTTTTGGCCATTGCCAGACAAAGTTGTAACAAAGAATCATGTTTTACTTTAGCTTGATACAAAAACAATAATGATTACAGGCTGCACATTTAGGTGGCCTATGTAATTAATGAAATTTTTGAAATGCTAATATTACATACAAAAATACATAAGCAGCATATTGAAATGTACCTCCCAACGCACACCTTTTTGAACAAGGAGGCCAGGAATTGGATTAAGTAATTTTCAGAATGGAATTACATGTTTTTTTTTTAAATATACATCAAGACATTTTTCAGTATAACATTACACTACAATATAAGTCGGAGTAATTATCTATAGGTGCTGATTTGCACAAATTCACAACCAATGTTTTTGAACTATTACAGGTCTGTTACTGTCAAGTTAGTAAATGTTTGTATATAGTGTATGAGGCAAAATATCAATATACATTGTGTATGTTGTCGGCACCAGAGGAATAAAAGAACAACATTTATTTGTATAGCACGTTTTCATACAAATGATGTAGCTCAAAGTGCTTTTCAAGATGAAGAATAGAAAAAAAAGAATAAGGCAATACCAATTAACAAAGAATAAAGTAAGGGCCGTTGGCCAGGGAG
This sequence comes from Polypterus senegalus, assembly GCF_016835505.1. Taxonomy (NCBI): domain Eukaryota; kingdom Metazoa; phylum Chordata; class Cladistia; order Polypteriformes; family Polypteridae; genus Polypterus; species Polypterus senegalus. The sequence continues at coordinate 45,210,719 of NC_053156.1, read as the reverse complement.
GACAGAAAAAGCAAAAAAAAGAAGAAAAAAACCTCTAGAGGGCTTGAGAAAAAAAAACTGCTGGTAGGGTTTCAAGGCCATGAGAGCGCCCAGCCCCCACTTCGCATTCTACCTAATATAAATGATCGAAATCAGTCTTCATGGTTTTCAGGCTTCATGTGGAAGAATTAGATAATGATGGTCATGTGGATCTCTGGCCTTCAATCCATGAATGTAGGGACTGCATGGTGCTTTGATCAGGTGGTGGTGGTGGTGCAGATCGCCACCACAGAAAACTGAAAAGAGAAAAGCAGAGAAAGTAGGGGTTAGTACGGATTTTGGAGCCATGAAAAAAAAGATCAATGCATATACAGAATATCAGAGTTGCACTAAAATTAAGATATGAGAGCCATTTTAAAGTGATGGGTTTTAGCAGTTTTTAAATGTGCTCCACCGTATTGGCCTGGCAAATTTCTGTCGGTAAACTATTCCAAATTTGAGGTTAATAACAGCAGAAGGCTGAATCACCACATCTTATAAGTTTAACTATTGGAATTATAAGCAGACACTCATTTTAAGATCTAAGGTTAAGATTAGGAGTGTAAGGAGAAAGACATTCCGAGACATAGGATGGAATGATTATTTAAGGTTTTGTAAACCTTAAGTGGTATTTTAAAGTTAATTCTGAATGACATGGGTAACCAATGTACTGACATCAAAAGTGGAGAGATGTGCTCGGATTTTCTTTTTCTAGTTAAGATTCTGGCAGCTACATTCTGCGCTAATTGCAATCGATTGATGTCTTTTTTTGGGTAGTCCTGAGAGGAGTGCGTTGCAGTAATCTAGTCAACTAAAAACAAAAGTGTAAACTAATTTTTCAGCAGCTTGCAAAGTTATAAGGGGTCTAATTTTTGCTTTATTTCTTAAGTGAAAAATGCTGTCCTAGTAATCTTATTAATATGTGATTCAAAATCTAGGTCAGAATCGGTAATTACCCTGAATTCTTTACCACTGTCTTAACTTTAAAGCCTAATGGATTAAGTTTATTTCTAATACCCTCATTATATCCATTTTTGCCAATCACCAAGATTTCCGATTTCTCCTTATTTAGTTTGAGAAAATTATTACTCATTCATTCAGAAACACAAGTAAAACATTGTGTCAGTGAAACGAGAGTCGGGATCATCAAGCACTATTGATAAATACAGTTTTGTGTTGTGAGCATAGCTGTGGTAGGTCACATTATGCCTTGAGATAGTCTGACCTAATGGAAGCATATAGATCGAAAAGATCAGTGGATCCAGTATAGATCCTCGTGGAACACCATATATAATATCATGTGTCTATGAAGTATAATTACCACAACTAACAAAGACTTTTCTACCTGTCAAGTGAGACTCAGACCAATTTAAGACACTGCCAGAGAGGTCCACCCACTAACTTAGGCAATTTATATGAATATTGTGATCAATGGTATCAAATGCGGCACTCAGATCTGAGAGGATGAGAACAGATAAACGGCTTCTGTCTGCATTTACCCTCAAGTCATTTACTACTTTTAACGAGTGCAGTTTCTGTACTGTGATTTGTTCTAAAACCTCACTGAAACTTAAGAACAAGATGTTTATTCAAGTGATCATTTAGCTGCATAATGACTGTCTTAAGAAATGCAGATTAGAAATAGGTCTAAAATTTCGAGATTATTTTTCTTGAGCAGGGGTTTAACAGTAGCAGTCTTGAGATTGTCTGGGAAGACCCCCATATCTAATGAAAAATGTACTATGTCAAGAACACTCGTTTAGCACATCAGATACTTCTTTGAAAAAATTTGTTGATATTGGGTCAAGGACAAAGGTAGAGGGTCTCTGTTGAGAAATTATTTTATATAAATCGGGTAAATCTATCCTGGTGAAAGAATTTATTTTGCTTAAAATGGAATATCGGGGTTTACGAGGATCAGATAGATGCTTTATTAATCCCAAGGGGAAATTTTCAGGGATCAGCATTTGGGTGCAGTGTACTATATTTCTAATATCATTAAAACACTGGCAAATGTTCATTGATTATTAACACAACAGAGTGCATACTTTTCGTGACACAGAGTAAGAGTTTCAATATTTGGTGTGTGTACTGTGAAAAATGAATTAAGTCACACAAGGCACCTTATTTAAAAGAAATATTATCATAAACTAGGTATTGAGTCAGTGTAGCTACTAGCATTTTTGATACCCCAGGTGAAGGTATAAATACCGTACCCTTACATGAGTAGTTTAGGGCATGATAAATTGAAGAGGGTGTCGCAACACACTAACGACTGCAGGTGTGCTGCTTGTAGTCTGGACCGACCAGGACCGTAGTTGAAAAAGAAAAAAACAAGACAAAGATGCCAAGATGTTAAAACTGCAGAAGTTGCAGTTTATTGTATACAATCCTCTTCATTCTCTCTTAGGATGCAACCATATATATACAGTGGGGAAAAAAAACCAAATTGGGTCAACACTGGCTTACAGGGGTTTTCTTTTTTGATGTATACCCAGAACCCACCAGCCGCTAAGCCACATAATCTCTCTCTCTCTCTCTCTCTCTACTGTGGTCTCAGTTTTTCAACATTCTCATCTACCGCTTGTCTGCAATGCGGTTCCCTCCCCCACCTCCTGTTTGTTCAGTCTTAAATAACCTAAATCCAGCCCATCTAATGATACGCTTCACCAAGGCATCTCTAACGTTTATCCGGGGTTTCGTATTATCACATTATCCAAATCCCAACAATGACAAAAACAAAACCAAAAATGATGTTACCACCCTTAACAGATATTTTTTATATTACCAACCCTCAATTCACAAGACATCAACAATAAACCCAAACTTTCCCATCAAAAAAAAAGATTATCCTGGAACCCACCCACCTCCCCCCATAAATACTGTCTTCTACCTACCCACGTAATCTCTTGTTACAGTACGGATAGTGCGTCATGTTTAAAATTGATGACAGCTCTGCTCGAGCATGTCCCCCCCAACCCCCCGGCAGAGCAACAACTCAGTGAGCATAATGGGGAAACGAACGAACCATGGTGTGCATAAAGCCCTCTGTGACAGTATGTTTAAAGCTTTATTTTTTTTCCCTCTTATCACCATCGCCAAGCAAAACAGGTAAATGCATGTCTCCAAAGCATACACTGGCTTCTCTTACTACCGTATCCACGGCACAGAGGCTCATTACCTGTGTCTCCATGAGGCTCACTGTTTCACAGAGGGGTTAGCTCTGTCCTCCTTGGTGTTATGTCCATGCACTGTATACAGAGAGTCTCTTTTCTGAGCTGCACTAGCACTGTTGGTCATGGCTTTAACTATCTTCGGTGCAAGGAATCAAAGTGCTCCTGTATCTTTCTCCCTCCAAGGTGGACACGAAGTACATAGCACACCTTGTGTATGTAACCACATCTTACTTCAGCTTCAATGAACCTGTCTTCCACTTCACAGGTCACTTCACATATCCTGTTTCTTTTCCGTCATAACACCTCTACTTATTCACTCATCCATCCACGCTGACAACGTTCAACCAGCAGTGTACTATGCCCAGTGGAAATTAGATGGGGTGCTTTAAAATAGCCCACTTGCTATAGCATTATTGACCTATATTAACAACTAAAAAGGATGTCAGGTAATTTTACTTTTTCTTTAATGTTACCTAATTTCATCTTTTTAACTTTTTTTTTTTAGAAGTAAACAGTTTTTTTGTTTATCATATGTATATACAGGTGCCGGTCATAAAATTAGAATATCATGACAAAGTTGATTTATTTCAGTAATTCCATTCAAAAAGTGAAACTTGTACATTAAATTCATTCATTACACACAAACTGATGTATTTCAAATGTTTTTTCTTTTAATTTTGATGATTATAACTGATAACTAATGAAAGTCCCAAATTCAGTTTCTCGGAAAACTAGAATATTGTGAAAAGGTTCAATATTGAAGACACCTGGTGCCACACTCTAATCAGCTAATTAACTCAAAACACCTGCAAAAGCCTTTAAATGGTCTCTCAGTCTAGTTCTGTAGGCTACACAATCATGGGGAAGACTGCTGACTTGACAGTTGTCCAAAAGATAACCATTGACACCTTGCACAAGGAGGACAAGACACAAAAGGTCATTGCCAAAGAGGCTGGCTGTTCACAGAGCTCTGTGTTCAAGCACATTAATAGAGAGGCGAAGGGAAGGACAAGATGTGGTAGAAAAAAGTGTACAAGCAATAGGGATAACCGCACCCTGGAGAGGATTGTGAAACAAAACCCATTCAAAACTGTGGGGGAGATTCACAAAGAGTGGACTGCAGCTGGAGTCAGTGCTTCAAGAACCACCACACACAGATGTATGCAAGACATGGGTTTCAGCTGTCGCATTCTTTATGTCAAGCCACTCTTGAACAAGAGACAGCGTCAGAAGCGTCTCGCCTGGGCTAAAGACAAAACTGCTGCTGAGTGGTCCAAAGTTATGTTCTCTAATGAAAGTAAATTTTAAATTTTGAATTTGTCCCAGAGTCTGGAGGAAGAGAGGAGAGGCACAGAATCCACGTTGCTTGAGGTCCAGTGTAAAGTTTCCATAGTCAGTGATGGTTTAGGGTGCCATGTCATCTGCTGGTGTTGGTCCATCGTGTTATCTATATCTATATAGGGGAGGGTGACTTATTGAGGCATGCAGGCAAAAACACAATAGCACACGGGCTCGATGTAGTGTGTGTCAACTCGATCTGAATTGCACGATCACATTCGAAAAAATATATCTTTTCAAGTTCTATTTAGTCCATATGTGTCAAACTCAAGGCCCTCGGGCCACATCCGGCCCGGCGTGTAATTATATCCGGCCTGCGAGATCATTTTATATATTATTGTTATTAATGGCCTGGGGATATGACGTGCTGGTAACACAATAAACTACAGATCCCATAATGCAGCGCTTCAGCTGCCTTGCCGAACACCTACCGCGTTATTCAAGTCTAGCTTATGATGCTGCAAGTTATTGCGAAGCTAGCCCACACGATGCCAAAGAGAAAAGTTGATTCTGAAAATAGAGCCTTTAAAAACCGATGGGAGGCTGATTATATGTTTACTGACATTGCCGGTAAACCCTTGCGTCTCATTTGTGGAGCTAATGTGGCTGTAATTACAGAATTTAATCTAAGATGGCACTATGAGACAAAACATCAGGATAACCTGAAAGACCTGAATGCAATGCAGAAGATACAGAAAGCAGAACAGTTAAAGAAGAATCTGACACTTCAGCAGACGTTTTTACCCGTGCAGAATCACAAAGTGATTTCAAGTGAAGCTGCTTTTATGGGAGACACAAATGCACCAGTGCAACTTGCCCCACTTTCCGTTGCCAAGTAATGTTGAACCAAAACGGCACAACGGTGTTCCCAAATACGCACTTTGCTGATAAACTGGGTGCACTGATTTCGCACAGCGCTTTGGTAACTTTGAAGAACAAAAAAAGAATTTTGAGTTGTTTCGCAACCCATTTGCCGTCGATGTGGAAACTGCACCTGTGCAGATTCAGATGGAGGTGATTGAGGTGCAGTGTAATGGCACACTGAAGGCAAAGTATGATACTGCAGGGCTCACACAGTTTATTCACTCCATTTCCGCAGAAATGCTCCAGCTCCGTCTACATGTTACTCGAACCTTGTGCATGTTTGGTAGCACATATCTGTAAAAGAAGCTCTTCTCAGTGATGAAGACTAACAAAACAGCACACAGGAGTCGCCTCACTGATGAGCACCTGCAGTCCATCCTGAGAATCTCCACAACACAGAACCTCACACCAAACATAAACGAAGTTGTTGCCAAAAAAAAAATGCCAGGCGTCCAGCTCTGATAAAATGACATAAGAGCAAAGACAACTGAATGATTTGATTTATGGCTGAAAAGAACAAATTTTATTTATATTTCCAGGTTTTGTTATGCAGCATTTTCATATTTGAATTTGTATAATTTTGACAGGATATATTTTATGGAGAGCAAAATCTTTTGGGATATTTAAAATTTAAGTTTATTTTTATATAAAATTACATAAGAGTAAAGAAATTTGAATGTTTGTTCTTTTAACGTTTACTTTATTTCTAACTTGATATAATTTAGACAGGATATATTTTATGGAGAGCAAAATATAAGTTATTTAAGGTTTGAGTTGATTTATTCCGGAATAATATTCCTGTCTGTTTTTATTCATATTTATGTTCAAAAAAGTTAGGTTTTAAAAGTTTAAAAGTTTTAAAAGTTTAGTTTTAGTGTGTTCAATAAATGTTTATCCTGTTCAGCCCACGACCTAAAGTGTGTTTTGGATTTTGACACCCCTGATTTAGTCGACATGTATGTATGTGTATATATATATATATATATATATATATATATATATATATATATATATATATATATACAGTGGAGGAAATAATTATTTGACCCCTCACTGATTTTGTAAGTTTGTCCAATGACAAAGAAATGAAAAGTCTCAGAACAGTATCATTTCAATGGTAGGTTTATTTCAACAGTGGCAGATTGCACATCAAAAGGAAAATCGAAAAAATAACTTTAAATAAAAGATAGAAATTGATTTGCATTTCATTGAGGGAAATAAGTTTTGAACCCCTACCAACCATTAAGAGTTCTGGCTCCCACAGAGTGGTTAGACACTTCTACTCAATTAGTCACCCTCATTAAGGACACCTGTCTTAACTAGTCACCTGTATAAAAGACACCTGTCCACAGAATCAATCAATCAAGCAGACTCCACACTCTACAACATGGGAAAGACCAAAGAGCTGTCCAAGGATGTCAGAGACAAAATTGTAGACCTGCACAAGGCTGGAATGGGCTACAAAACCATTAGCAAGAAGCTGGGAGAGAAGGTGACAACTGTTGGTGCGATTGTTCGAAAATGGAAGGAGCACAAAATGACCATCAATCGACCTCGCTCTGGGGCTCCACGCAAGATCTCACCTCGTGGGGTGTCAATGGTTCTGAGAAAGGTGAAAAGAATCCTAGAACTACACGGGAGGAGTTAGTTAATGACCTCAAATTAGCAGGGACCACAGTCACCAAGAAAACCATTGGAAACACATTACACGCAATGGATTAAAATCCTGCAGGGCTCGCAGGTCCCCTGCTCAAGAAGGCACATGTGCAGGCCGTCTGAAGTTTGCCAATGAACACCTGAATGATTCAGAGAGTGACTGGGAGAAGGTGCTGTGGTCTGATGAGACCAAAATAGAGCTCTTTGGCATTAACTCAACTCGCTGTGTTTGGAGGAAGAAAAATGCTGCCTATGACCCCAAAACACCGTCCCCACCGTCAAGCATGGGGTGGAAACATTTTGCTTTGGGGTGTTTTTCTGCTAAGGGCACAGGACAACTTAATCGCATTAACGGGAAAATGGACGGAGCCATGTATCGTGAAATCCTGAGCGACAATCTCCTTCCCTCTGCCAGGAAACTGAAAATGGGTCGTGGATGGGTGTTCCAGCACGACAATGACCCAAAACATACAGCAAAGGCAACAAAGGAGTGGCTCAAGAAGAAGCACATTAAGGTCATGGAGTGGCCTAGTCAGTCTCCGGACCTTAATCCAATAGAAAACCTATGGAGGGAGCTCAAGCTCAGAGTAGCACAGAGACAGCCTCAAAACCTTAGGGATTTAGAGATGATCTGCAAAGAGGAGTGGACCAACATTCCTCCTAAAATGTGCAAACTTGGTCATCAATTACAAGAAACGTTTGACCTCTGTGCTTGCAAACAAGGGTTTTCCACTAAGTATTAAGTCTTTTTTTTTAGAGGGTTCAAAACTTATTTCCCTCAATGAAATGCAAATCAATTTCTATCTTTTATTTAAAGTTATTTTTCGATTTTCCTTTTGATGTGCAATCTGCCACTGTTGAAATAAACCTACCATTGAAATGATACTGTTCTGAGACTTTTCATTTCTTTGTCATTGGACAAACTTAAAAAATCAGTGAGGGGTCAAATAATTATTTCCTCCACTGTATATATATATATATATATATATATATATATATATATATATATATATATATATATATATATATATATATATATATATATATATATATATATATATATATATATATATATATATATATATATATATATATATATATATATATATATATATATATATATATATATATATATATATATATATATATATATATATATATATATATATGTATATATATATATATATATATATATATATATATATATATATATGTATATATATATATATATATATATATATATATATATATATATATATATATATATATATATATATATATATATATATATATATATGTATGTATATATATATATATATATGTATGTATATATATATATATATATATGTATATATATATATATATATATATATATATATATGTATATATATATATATATATATATATGTATATATATATATATATATATATATGTATATATATATATATATATATATGTATGTATATATATATATGTATATATATATATATATATATATATGTATATATATATATATATATATATATATATATATATATATATATATATATATATATATATATATATATATATATATATATATATATATGTATGTGTGTGTATATATATATATATGTGTGTATATATATATATATGTATGTGTATATATATATATATATGTATATATATATATATATGTATATATATATGTATGTATATGTATATGTATATGTATGTATGTATATATATATATGTATATATATATATATGTATATATATATATGTATATGTATATATATATATGTATATATATATATATATGTGTATGTATATATGTATATATATATATATATGTATGTGTATATATATATATGTATGTGTATATATATATGTATATGTATGTATGTATGTGTATATATATATGTATATGTATATATGTATATATATATATTATATGTATATGTATATATATATATGTATGTATATATATGTGTATATACTGTGTGTGTATGTATGTATTCCTATTTAACAATTCTCATGGTCTGTCTTAATAAAGATAGAAAAGCCTGCTTTGATTTCAAGGCAAAAAACCAAAATAATCAGTGATTTGTATGGAGGCTGAAGGGTGATGCTCTTATGCTGCATTCCATTTACCTCGAATGCTAGAGATAGAAATGACATCACACCCAAGTTGACCGTGTTGCAGAAAAATACTCAGAAAACAAATGCGAACATCTCCAAGAAAACCTTTATTGTGCTTGCTCTTTTGGAGTACAGACAGCTTTGCACAACACATTACATGGTATTTTTCACATCCACATAATGTAACATCATGTCCACAGAAAAAGTTGAACAGTACTGTATGTCTGATTTAATGAGACACAAATAGACAGAAGTGCTAATAAACAGTATAATACTGCAGCTTTCCCTTCTCTTGACGTACAGTGAGCCAGTCCTGACTTTCCAAGTAGGAAATTTAACTTGTTGGTGCGTTCTAGTTGAAATATTCTACTTGCAACTTGGAAATTCCAACATTTCAGTGCAAACGGAATGCAGCATTAATTCATGTAACACCATCCCAACTGGGCACAGGGCAGACAGCATGATAGTGAGGGTTTTTAGCTGGGAAAGATACTTGAAATGGTAGGTTCCTCATGATATGAAAATTCGTTTTTTGGTGATTTTAAGTATTTCTGTTTGATTTTACCATTTTGTTTTATCTAGATGAAATTGAAATTGTCTTTGGTCAATGTGTCAGTCTTGACAAAGTAAATTGTATGGTTGGCATGCCTCTAATCTTTTAATTTAATTGATCTCGTGTATTAAGCTCTTATGCAGTATGTGAATTACTGGATTGGTAGATTTTTATGATGATGACATCTTCAAGTTATGCTTTACTCTTTAGGCTTTCTCTATAGTCTGAAAAGTAAAATATAAACCTTTGCTTTCAAGTTACCTTCAAGGCCTTGATTTAAAAGCTGTCAGTCTCCAGCATAACCCTTGACCCAGAAAAACAATTCAGTCAAATTGAAGACCGAGATTAGTATGTCATCCATGGAACCTTAAACAAAAACATAATTTACTTGTATAGGTACCAAAAATGGATCAATTCATAAGCTTAATGTAAAAGTTATTGTACTTAATATTTTCTCATTGCTTATACCACATAGTCCTGAAATAAGGCTAGTATCCATGGCTTATTTTTTGGCATTGCAGATTTTCAGTATAAAATATTCACTGCTCATTATGCCATTTTTTTTTTTTTTTTTTATATAAAGTAGTAAATGTTTTTCTTTTGACTACTTATCAATAGTAACTGCTCAAATTCATACTTGTGGTGTTTCAGTTATTGTGGCCTTTGTAATGACCCTAGGTCCGAAGTTTTAGCGCAGTATTATTTGAAATATTATATAAACAGCGTCGGAATGGGTGTGAATTTATATTTGCGCTATAAGAGTCAGATTGGGGTGGGGGGAGACGGTGTGATTGTGACTGAGAGAGTAAAACTGAAGAAAAGCTAACTTTGAAAATACCTTACATTTACAGCTGATCTGACGCTGTTCGTGTTTGTTTTCAAATAATGTTGCATTAGTGTGATGAGGTTTTCTGATTGGTACTATTCAGGTCATTAAATGATTTCTTCAAAATGTCACATATATTTGTCTTTCGTTTTTCCCGGTTCTGTGTTGACATCATGCGCCAGAAAGTGTGAGCAGAAACACACAGGTGGCGGTTGCTTGTGCTATACAACCTAACCTGGCAACGATGAGCGCACATGTACTGTGCAAGGCATGCACAGGGGCCACTGAGAAAAGAAGAGTGTTCTTTGCTCACCTTGCAGAGGAACCTAGTCGTCGATTCTTACTAGAAAAGGCGATGGATAAATAAAGCAAGAGAGGATGCAACATCGACTAGCTTCTGTTCCAAGACTGCTGCTTCCCCAGCCCCTTCAGTGTAATAGTAACCACAGCACAGAGAGAAGTGTGTACATTGCAACAGGTACACATGTTGTAAACGAGAAAGGGCGGTCCTTGGGTGTGTGAAACTGTTAACATTTGAATCTGATGATTGCATAAAGCACGGAACTGACCTCTCTGTACTACTCTTTCCTCTGCATGTCCTGGAGTGCAAAAGAAACGGCACCATGCAGCAACATGTGTAGACTGGGCAAGATCAGGGGAAAATAAAAACGCGCTGTCACTGATTACAAGCACAAGAAGGAGTGAGAATGAATGTGAATAATGTTGCATCAGTGCCACAATGTTTTACTTAAATGTACTATACAGGTCATAAAATGAGTTATTCCAAATATCATATATATACCTGTTTTTTTTTCCACTCAGTGTTGCTTTGACATCATGGACCATAAGGTGCATACTAATTCAGTGTGAGCTGGAACACTCAGTAAAACTGAACAAAAAATTCAAGTGACTGTGAGATACAAAGCAGTCAGATTCACCAGCGCTTGTGTGTCAGCCTTTATCCCTCCAGATCAGAGAATTTCCATCCATTGTCACAAAACACCACTCACATCTAGAGTCATTTCCAGTTTCAGATAAATAGTAACAGTGTCAGATCTTTTGGGGTGGGGGTTGTATCATGATCGTGACTGAGAGAATAAAAGTGAAAAAAAACAAAACGCTAACTTTTACAAGTACTATAAATTTACACTGGCTGTTACAGACACAAATCAAATGTATGTTTTATTGTATAATGTTAACAATAAGAGCAGCTCACTACTCAAAACGGTAAATTTGCGGGAGCTGTAATCCGATCTCTGGATTATAAATCGGCAGTTCTAACCGCAGCGCCACGGAAGCTGTCGATTGTACTTGGACCTTTTCTGAAAGTGTTTGTAAAAAATAACTTCTGTTTTAACGATGTGTTTACACAGATTGTTGCAGACACAAAACACACATCAAATTACTTCCCTTACAATTTTGGGTAGCTCACTCCCAGATAATCAATCAAGGAAGGAAATGGGGAACTTTTGCCTGTTCTGCGGTGGTGGGGATGGTATAGCAGGCTGCTTGCTGCTAAGACAAAAGATGCTGACAGAGGTGCAAGGAATTTAAGGTGGGCTGGATTTAGTTTTTCATATGCTCTGGTAATTCTAGTGTTAAGGCATCAATCAAAATGATGTGTATTTATTTGTGCATAATAAAATGCAGGAAGTTAGTTTTAGTAGCAAGGTGGGAAAATGGGTACTTGTAGGATCTCCTGATGTTTGGACTCTGATTTCTGTTGTATACTATGGCGAGTTTTGTGAATTGATTGCATGCCCTCCACACATTTTTCAGTTGTTTACTAGACTCTGGCTTCCTTTCAGAGTCTAGTGACTTCCCTCACTTCTCTGCGTGTTCACTGATTTCAGTATCTATGTTAATGATGGTGCCATAGATAAGGATGAGTATCATTAGGATTTTATCAATACTGTTACTTATCGATACTATTCCCAATAATGTGGTAAGGTACTGTCTCCAAGGGGAGTGGGGTAACTGCGGTTAAGGGCTGACTTTACCTACAATTTTGGAAAAATGTAAAAAATTTATTTAAACAGCTGAGACAACTAATTTTGTTTGTTTTACATTGTGTATGTAGCATGCTTCAGGTTTTATTGAGGGAGCTAACCTGAGTTCAGTTTTAATTTTAAATAAATCTAAATGTGACCTTCTTGTTATACTACTGTTCTCAGCACAAAGTTTTAATGAACAAACTTGTGTTAATAATCTGAGCTAATTAATCTAAATCTTAATAATCTACTGAACTCATACTCAATTTATCTTTTATCTCACAAACGTTATAACCAGTTAACTCAATTTACATAACTTTACCACAAATTGAACCCTTCATTATAAAGCACATTTAATAATACTTTAGCCACTAAATCACTGTCCTATTTTTCCCTTTATAGCTAAACTAGTTTTTCAAAAATATGCAGCGACTGACTCCTTTATTGCAATAGAGCATACGGAAATCACTCATTCCCAGCAGAATCAAGCTGACATTTGTGTCCGTCGTGGCAACATTCGACAGTGCTCGTCGACATCTCCTTTATTTAGCCTTTCACGAAGGGTGCCCCACAGCTCACTGGTCTGGCGTTCAACACAGTCTGTCCAACCACCAGCACATCCATATATCCTCTCCTGACAGTTAACTTTGTGCTGGAATCAGCTCTTTGTTAAATTTCTAGTTTACCATTAGTATAAGGATGTATCATGTTAGCCATTATGAATGTAGAGAAAATAACACCTTTGCTTGACTTTTCTCTAGTTTACCATTGAAATAACCAAACAATTTAACAGGCATAATAAACTGTTTTGGTCCAATTTTAATTATAATATGAACATTACTATTACCACCTCATAACTGAAGTTTTAAAGGGCTACACTTACTATGCTTGTAAATTAACTTATTCCTGGTTGTCAGGACAACTCGGTTCAAACTTAAATAACTGCCTAGCAGTTAGCGATTTATGCTATGCATACCTAAACCAACTCCATGACCCTGTCGTGAAGGGCTGTAAAGCTTTCTTTAAACTTTGCAGCAGCCCTGTGACATTCTGCTGTTTTTTCCTAAATTTTTCCATGTCCACGCGATTGAGAACTTGGTGGACTTGGGGGTCTGAATTCTGATATTCACTGACAAAGCGGCGGCTGCTGCTTAACTGACGCTGTCTGAACACAATACCTACAGACTTGCTTTTCTAATGATAACAAATGCTACCTTGTCTTGATGTTTTTGACAGACGCGTTTTCAGTTTGGCTAATTCTGGCAGCATCAGAGCTGGGAGGCTGCACAGAGTATGTTTCACCAGCCTCTTTCTTAAAGCAAACACACTCCACTGCTTTACTTTTATATTATGTTGTACTTGTGTTTCATGAGGTTGCTAGTATTATCCCCTTTACATGCAGCTACCTTTTTACATATATTGCATTCAGCTGCATTATCATTACATTTACTAAAGTGAGTCTATACTTTCAAAAGCTTTACTGTATCTGTCATGATGGCTGGAGAGCACAGAATGTAAACATGCAGCTACATGACAAACACATCATTGCCTAACACCTGCTGTGTGGTCACTATTAGGGACAGTTAAGAATTTAAAACACTACTAATGTTGGAATGAATTAATGTTACAAAAATGCAGATAACACCATTTTTTCAGAAGGTATTTAATTTGGTATTGACCAGTCTGGAACTGGTACCAATTTAATACCGGTTTTTAAAACCCATCCCTAGCTATAGATTAGTTTCAGCATCCCTATCAGGTTTAACTCTTCATGCCAGACTATAGCTAGGGAAGTGAAAGGATAATTTAAATGCTGTATATGAATCTACAATACTCTTTCTATTTCATGCTATAGTTTCGGTGGTATAACAGACATTTTTAAAGAATTTCTTTTGTATGTGTCTGTGTTTATATAATACTAGCCTTGTTGCCTGTCAAAGACAGGCAATATGTTTAATACATTTTCAAATGTGTACTTTTAGTGCTTTTCCTTGATATCTAGTTGTCTGAACTTCTCTTGATCAGTGCTTCCTCTGTTGGGTGCATTCCAGTAAAGCCCGCCTCTCTGTCATTTCAAGGTGCCTTGCTTGCCTCTTATCCATGTTTATACTTCCCGTCTTAGAAGCCAACTCTCTGCATGCCTGCTATACCTTTTCTTCCTCCTTGTCTGTCTGTCTCACTCACTCACACTTCCTCTTTTGACCTCATTACCAAAGACAAACTGATCAATCACACCAAAGCCAAACTGACCAGTCACATTGCTCTGAGGGACATGGCACACATGACATTCAGATCTTAGTGGTTTATTATATAATACATAGGGTATTTTACTTGAGTGAATGTGTTTCTTTGCGCTCCTTTATCTTCCTTCATCTCTTTAAGCTTGATTTACAAGTAATATTTCAACTGGTACTACAGAAATTGATCCTGTTTAACAGTAGTTGTTTAGCTTAGCTCATTGTGTAACGTGAAGTATTCTGGCAGTTTATAAAGAGGGTATCAGAACCATCACATCCTCCTACTTCATAATACATCTAAAGCTTCTTATTTTCCCCATCTGCTTATGTGAATATTGAATGAGATCTTTATTTGGGGAGGAGGTTGGGGCACAGAAATGCAGTTGCTCTACCAGCACGATCTGGCATAACCCAATCTTACTGATGCTGGTCACCATGGTAACCAAGTGTGGTTTTTTTTTTTTGCTGTCGAAGACATTATTGGCCTTCATCCTACGCTTAAGAAAAGGAATTTTTTATGTTTTAATTTTCTTGTTTAAATGTGTGTTTATATGTGTGTGCATTGTTCAATGCTTTTACTGTAAAGGAAGGAATTTGGGATTGATGTACCATGGTCTTAAAATTCAGTCTACAGATTATTTCAATATTAACAACCAAAGTATCAATCTAAACACCAACTTTAATACCTTTACTTGCATGCATGTTAAAAGTGTTAGCAGATGGACAAAAGGATTAAACATTCTACCTTTCATCATCTGGACACTTCTTTGTTTTTAATCGATGACTTTCGGGGGTGGTCACATAAAATTTTAAGCTAGTAGCAGAATGTTGTAGCCCCCTTAGTGTTAATTTTTTTGGCTTGAAAAAAAGACATTTATTAATCTCATCATTCTACTATAAAACATGCAAAACACTAGGAAAGTACAAAGTCAGAAGTGCAGAAACTATAATAATGATACAATTCGTAATAATAACCTAATAATAATAAAAATAATGCTAATACCATATATACTGTCAAAATGTGTTTATGTAGTATATTTTGAGACACTGTGAAATACACAATCCAATGTCACAGTCGGGACAATAGTAGCGTGATTCCTTGCAGAATTTCTTTCCAGACTGATCAGCTTTTGAACAACACACTGCACAAGTAAGACTGACATGAGCATTGCTTTTGGATTTCTTCAGAATAACTTTAGATTTCACTGTCCATTTCAATTCCACTACCTGAGGACAGATTCAGGGTATCAAGTATTCAGGTTATTATCATCGCTGCTCATATCACTGTCAAAGCTTGCAACACCCGGGTCCTCATGTATAAACAGTGCGTACGCACAGAAATGTTGCATAAGAAATTTTCCACGTTCAAATCCCGATGTATAAAACCTACACTTGGCGCAAAGTCACGCACTTTTCCATGGTACCTCATACCTTGTCGTACACAAGTTCTCTGCTCGGTTTTGCAGACTGGTGGCACCCAGCGTCAAAGCAGTGCTACTGTTCCTGTGTGGTTACACCTTATTTTCCTGACGCGGCTTTATAAATACACTGAAACTAACCGCATATTGTTTATTAGTGTAACGCATCTGGTTGTAATTAACTTGTAACAATATAATGGTCCAGGGAACAGCCATAGTATTCCAAATACCATAACTGCTTTAGCGTTGTTACTCTCACTTCTTCTTTTTCTTCTTCTTTCAGCTCCTCCCATTAGGAATTGCCACAGCGGATCATCTTTTTCCATATTACAATCACTGCACCACTCAGAGTATTTATATCACTGTATCTGAGTGTGAATCACAGCAGCAGCTGATCGGAAAGAGAAATATCGGTATACAGCTTCAAGGACACACTGTCTCAGCCACTGCAAAACGTTTCAAAGCCTTTCCTGTACGGACCTCATGGTTCAGAAACAGTTTCATCCCAAGAACTTTAAATGCACTCAATCAATTGCACCTTGTAGAACTGTTTGTACTTAAGTACAATCACCCCACTGTAAACTTGTACTATAGTTATAATATCGCACAACCAGAGCCACTTTATAAAGCTCGTATTAACATATGATGACGATATCATTTTTAAGGTGAAATGCAGCAAAGTATGTTTATTAAATTATACAGATAAAACTTTAACTTCATTTAAATAATCTATATTCTTCACTGGGAGTGTCGTGAAGGATAGAATAATTAAACATGTACAACTAAGATATTTCAATGTTCCTTAAACGTTTTAAAGAATCGGCGCTAAGCTTACAGATGGCTTAACTTCTATTACAGAGCTGATTGTGTGGCGATCGGTTACTTGGGAAAGAAAAGCAAGGACTGCAGTGACGGCTACGCCAATATATATTGAATATAAAACGGAGAGAAAATAACACAGCTAAAAAAACAGCGACAGATTTCGCCAAAAGTTAAATGCTTGTGTCATGAGCACAAGGCGGCTATGCAGTGTCTGCAACGGACGTGGCCACCCGCCGTGCATAAGCTACCTTACTGACATTGGCAGGTGAAGGAGCCACCGATTCTTCCTCTGCCCAGTGCCACCACAAGCCTAGAGCCGCCCCTGAGTACTGCTACAATAAATTATTTCATCAAAGTGAAACCCATGTTTAATATTGTTGTTTAACTCCTATCATCATAAAAATGATATCACGTATACATCTCAGTATTTTAGTTATTCAGAGAGCTGTAATATCACGAATGTAATGGATTCTGTGTCCAGTTGGAGAAAGAGAGCCGGTTTAAGAAGCAAGTAGTGATTCGCACACACAGAGCACATAGAAGATCAAATACAAAACAAAGCATTTAACGTGCTACTTTAATTACAATGTGATTTGAGAAACTGGTTAATTAAACGATTTTAAGATGAAGTTTATGATGTTCTACTTTAATGACAAAATAAACTACGTGATTAAAGTGGAAATGTCGAGATTGAAGTTGACATTTCGTGCTTTTCCCCCACTGTGTGCCTTTTTTTCTCTGTACTCTAATAAGCTTTCATATGACACTCAGACAGTGGGCTACAACTCGCCTTTTCACGGCGACTTTGATATATGACTTCTTTATTATTTCCGGCACTGTGTGATTTTGTGAACGTGAGCTTTCAAGTTTCTCCAACACGCTATGTCACTCGATCAACTTCCTTTTGTTGATTATACCACGGTTTATTTGAACAAATAGTATATTTTTCTTTTGCCTCCACTTGGTATTCGCTGAAATTATTTTTCCCCTGTGCTTTTCCCATTGTCTTTTCACAGAAGGCTGAGCTTAAGGGCGATTTATATTCATTTGCATATTCAAAGAGGCGTAATTCTGGGAGGAATTGGGGCGTTACATAAAGCGCGTGCACGAGCGTTACTTTTCACGCTGATCGGGATTTATTTAGCGGAAGTACGTCCGAAGTTGGAGTGCGCACAGATTCCTGCATCTGGATTGTTCTGTGCGTAAGCACATTTCGGCTTTTGTGCTACGCCATGTTATAGTGCGAGCTCTACGCACGGCGTTATACATGAGGCCCCTTGTCTGCTGAAAAATGTTTTTTATGAGATGCCATTATGAGGCTAGGAGAAGACATGTCTGCACCGTTGCCCGGATAAACACTCGGGCCTGTCACTTACACAAGACACTAACGCTGTTGCCACTTTTACTGCCCGAGTAATCCTTGGGTCTATCACTTAACTTGAGACACGTCTATACAGTTTCCAGAGTGATGCGCGGAAATAACGCTTCTCGCACTGTTTTTGCAGGCTGAGTGATGTTCTTGTCGAGCACTGTGGAAGTTAAAAAGATTGAACTTTTGGGGGGAAAAAAAAAACCATCGTTTTTCTGTATTTCTTACATGGAGCATAAAGATACCTGTGGATAAAGCATACTATAACAATGTAGTAGCAGGTTACTGAAATATGTGTAAATCGGTTAAACACCAACTCCAAATGTGTATTTTGTAATTGGTTGAAATTGATTTAGAGGGTGCATCTGTGTAGGTCAAGGAAAAGGTGCTACATCACCTGTGTTTTTCCTGTGGCAAATTTATATTTCATTGTGTTCAAAATTGCACTTATGTGCATTCCCGATGAGTGCTGGAGTATCTGTCTATCTTTAACTAAACCCTAAAAGGAGTCTTAACAGAGAAGAAGTTAAATGCTAAAGACAGAACTGTTTGTTTTTTTTAAACTGCCTAGTAACCAAATAACTCCCAGACATGTACTTTTTTCATGTCATAAATTTTGAAAAACATTAAACAGTGTATAATTTTTTTGCAGCAGCAGTAGAGATGTTTACAGCAGTCCGCCCTAAACTTTATATTTTTGTGTAGGGGAAACACTGGTGTCTCTCTGGAAACCACAGTCCAAATGAACTTAAGTTTTAATGAGGACAGGTCATTCAGTAAAATGTACCATGTCCTGGGTCACCTCTAACTTATACAAATATCCTGTAAAAATTTGAAGGTCCCTAAAGTTCTATCTATCTGTCTGCCTGTCTGTTGTCTGAGGGCAATTTTTGTGTAAATTTAACGTATAGCAACCTGGTTGAAGAACTTGCTTGAGTCCAATCTATTGATTCTTTTCATAATTTTGAACAACTTTATCATGCCTTCTCTTAATTCCTGATTAACCTTTTTCAGAGTTTCACCATCTAGTTGCTTTTCTATAACCTTTGTGTACTGCAGTAATTCTGAAAGAAAAGGCTTAAATATATTCAAGAAATTTTTAATTGTGACCAAGGAATAACGTTTCTTGATTTGTCGTAAACCTACTGTGTTATGTAATCTAGCATCTTATTAAGTGCCTAAACTGCAGTGTCTGAATGTCAACAGTGATGAGCACAGTGACTCCCAAGTGATTTTCATATGGTGTGCTTTCAACTTTGTGTAGTCATGTCTAATCGTCCTTTTTCCTAATTTTAAAACATTTACTAGCATTAAATTTATTTTCCAGATATCTGTACT
Source organism: Polypterus senegalus (assembly GCF_016835505.1). Classification (NCBI taxonomy): domain Eukaryota; kingdom Metazoa; phylum Chordata; class Cladistia; order Polypteriformes; family Polypteridae; genus Polypterus; species Polypterus senegalus. Next base: position 45,190,991 of record NC_053156.1, on the reverse strand, counting down.
AGTCTGAGTTCTGTCCAGATTCACCCTTTAATGGTTCAGCTGACTTTAGAATATCAATCTTTACTTGTAGTTGGTACCACCTGCAAATCTATCTATCTTGTCTTCTTAGTTAATTTTACATCAAGGTGATTTCAGTTAATTAAAAAGGAGTTTCTGTACTGATCCCCTAACTCCACTTTTAACATTGTCTAATTTAGAAACCATCACTTTTTTTTCTGTTCCTGCCCATTTTGCAATCATCTGTACATTTTATTTTGAATGGTTAGTATGGCCAAAATAAATTCTGACAGTTTGGGTAGATACCGGTAAAATGTATTAGTTTATACTTTTCAGACTGAAACTTGCTTGATAAGTAACATAACAACACATGTATTACTGATAATGTAGTTCACAAAAATGCTTCTCTTATCAGTCAAAACACATAAACATGCTACTTAAGTAGATTTGATATAAAATTAAATTTGATCTGTTGAACTGATAAGAGTATGGCTTCTCTTTCTGGCTTCACAAGATATGGATTTTCCTGTCTTCGAGATTGCACACACTCATCAATCAGGTTGAAACCTTTACTTGGGGTAATATTCTTAAAGTGGCAGACTCACTCAGTACACACAGTTAGTTCCCTTACAACTCCATACACAGACATTCCCTTTGAGACACTAATACAATTTCATAAAGTTACATTTCCCATTTTGCTTAGCTAATGTGTCGTGTTTTATGTTTACGCTTAGAAGCATCATTTAAATGATTTTAGCTGAGTAACTGTTAGTCCATAATACATATTAACTGTCATACTGAGGAAAGCAGCTGATGATCTGATCGTGGTGTTTCAAACTCTAGCCTGGTAGGCATTCATTAGCTGTTAGTTGAATTTATTTGTACAATTTTTTCTTACTCCCCTTTAGCTATATGAATGAAAACAGGTTGGCACTATGTTTAATGGACTTAAGTGGGATTATTACTCTATCCACCGTCCAGGTTGTGGATTCAAGAAGGAATACTGAAGGGTCAGAAAAAAGTCTGATGTGTTAAGAACCAAATATTTTTTAGGCAGCAGACTTTTCTGTTGTTGGTGGTGGAATTTGTAAATTCACATGTAATTGCTGCAAAAACAACTCCCCAAAAAACATAATTATGTTACTACTGAACATGAACATGAAGTATAGACAAAGTCATAGGCTACAACATAAATCATAACTCAGTTTGCCTGGATTCACTGGCCTGTTGTTGACAGCACTAATTGCTTGAGTTTTTTGGTGATACTGAATGATTCAGCAGAAAACTACTGTTGTTAATTCCTTTATTTAAATGAAGCATTAGAAATCCCAATAAATAGGAGGATCCTGGTCTTTGATACACAGTGGAGCAGAGGTTTAGTATACTACTTGAAAGGCATTATTTGCTATTTTGAAGAGTTTTTTTATTTTATAAAGTTTGTGCTGTTTTGAATGATAAGATTGATGTGAGTTCTTTGCTTGAAATTTGTATTTTAATTTTTCATAAAGCAACATTAATTACAATAATTGCAAAAATTGTATGTATCAGCATGTGTTGCTGTAGACCAGGGGTGCCCACACTTTTTCGGCTTGTGAGGTACTTTTGAAATGACCAGGTCGAAATGATCTACTTACATTAAAAATGCTATATATATATATGTGTATATGTATAATACACACACACAGTATACTTTATACATAAAATGTATGTTGTCGTACCTTGAATAACCTTTATGGCACAATAATAATTCAATACATTTATAGTCACTACAGTATTTGGATTTAATAATCGTCATGTGGGCAAAGGCTGACTCGAATAATGCAGTCAAGGAGCTTTTGAATTCAGCTGAGTGAAAAATGACAGCTGTCCGATTAACTGCGATTTTAGTTCCCTCTCCTTTCTCTTTCTCCGATCGCTTTTTGGAAGGAAGTCAGTTTCATAGTTTTTGTGAACAGTTCGAAAGTGCCTTTCCACATTTTTCCTTCTTTGGAATAGCATGATAGATTGACAGATCAGACAAACGCACTTCGATTGTGACGTTATGAAAAAAAAATCCTCTTCCAATTCCACATCCAGCCCATACCCTCCCCAAACAATTTTTTTTAAATCCCTTCTTTAGTCGATATAAACTGGAAAGCTACCTAGATCACAGCCGGAGTTTTGCAGTAGCTCTCACGTTTGATCGTGCATGCGGGATGACCAGTGTGTTAGAAGAGAAGAAATCTTAGACTGGCCGCCCTGTATGTCAGTCAAGTGGTAAATGCCATGTGGAGGATATATGATAGACTAACGTTTAAAAAAGATTTTTGTTTTTAATGCAATGCGATCTACCTGCACTAACTTTGCGATCTACTGGTCGATCGTGATCGACGCATTGGGCACCCTTGCTGTAGACTTTAAATGCATTGTCATACACTGAATGATATAGTCTTTTCAAATCATTTTTAGCAGTTTGACATTTCTTTAGCATTGTCTCCCAAACTTGAGGAGGATTGTGTTTGTTTTTGGGATGGTGGTAGGATTTAGGCTGTTGACCCAATGCCCCCCATACCCAAATGCTTTTGCCTGTGATTGCATTTATTTTTGTTTTATACCTTTATTTTATTCACTTACGCCATAACAAAGCATCATTAAGCAACCAAATAAAGAGAATATATTAATTGAAACAACATATAATTGGTTGGTTTCTATTATTGGTTTTAATTAAATATCCATAGTAATAATGATATTATTACAGTCTCTTTGTTATATATTTTTGCTGCATATATTTTAAAACTGTTTTCCTAATAGAAATGCTAATGTAAGATTATGCACTGATGAAGAAATTGAGATTGGTGCTTTCATGTATCTTTTATTAGTGTGAGCTATCTGTATTATATTGATTTTATAATGCAGAAAATTCAAAATAGTAACTTGGAATTATTGCCTAGGATATCAAGTAAACTGGTTATTCTTGTATGCAAATTGTTATATTATATTTTTGCTGATTGAAACTATGACTTATGTTATAGATACTGATTGGCCAAGTGGTGGTGGTGGTGGTGGTGCTAACATCAGAGCATTAGCTTTTACCAAGGATGAGTGAGTTGGAACAGTTGCGCCAAGAGGCAGAGCAACTACGAAATCAGATCAGGGTAAGTACACCCCAGTCTTATTTTGTCCTGTGTTGTTTATTTATTTTTTTTTTTTCTTCTTTTTTTTTTTTTTCTTTGGGATATTTTGTTATTGTTACCTCATTGTTGGTCTTGTATATTTCATTGTGTTTTATTAATGATATCTTGAGTCAATAAAGTTATTCTTTTTTAATCTTTGATGCCAAATTACAAAACTTTTCCAGTTGACTGTAGGAAAGCTGTGAGTACCTGACTACTGATCCTATGTTAGTAAATTCTACAAACTCAATCCACCAAATAAATGTGGATTAGTTTGAGAAGTTGTATAGTTATGTACTTGCCTAGGAAGGGATTTAAAATTAACCTGCTCTTGTTGATTGAGCAAGTTAATCAAGTAATAATAGCAAGTATAATCAGCAACAAAGAGTATCCTTAAAGGGGGCTGTGACGAAATAGTTTGTTGCTTGGGCTGAGGCTTTAGTTGTCATGATTGTCCTCTGATTATTTGAAAATACTTTCTCAAAATTTCTATTAGTTTATTTAGAAACAGTATTTTCACATTTTTTTTTAAATCAGTTAAAATATTCTTCTGACGTTGCTTACTTTTTGTTTATTAATGTTTGTGCTTATATTCCTTAGTTATTAAATACCATATTCTTCCATCACAGGATGCGCGGAAAGCATGCGGCGATTCCACATTAACCCAGGTAAGCAATTGTGATCAGACAACTTTATTACCCATGTACTCTGTAGTATTTATTTAGTGCACCAGCACTATATCTGTAATAAAATATTTGATCAAGACTTTGTGGCACTGATTTCCATTTAAAATAACCATTACAGGTAGCAAGCTATGTTATATAATTTTTAATGTGCAACTTTTTTTTTTTTAATTATTTATTGGGAGGAATCTTGGCTCATTCTTGTGGGCATAAATCTTCTTCTACTTTATGTCCATATATTTGGACATCATCTCTTTATCTTGTCCATAGATCATCACTTAATTATCTACTGGGACGATATTCTCCTCTAACTCAATAATGTTTTGTGTTCCTAAGATTTACTTATGAATGCTTTGAAATCAGTTAAGAGGTGTCTTTAGCAAAAATGATCAAAAGGTCTTGAACTAGCTACATCAAATGAACCTAGGATTTTGCCCCCAAATGGTATATGAGGAGTCAGTTACTTTTTTTTTTTTTTTTTTAATGGGGATTGGTAACCAGGGCTGTGGAGTCGATAGATACATCCTTTGACTCTTACTCCTTAGTTTCTGGTACTTCTGACTCCGACTCCAACTACGACTCTCCAAGTCCTCTGTATTTAATATGCTAATGTATTTCCATGTTGATTGAAGGAAGGCAACATACATGTCATTTAACCACAGAACTACTGGCTAGGAAGCTGACTCTCTAACGTATTGGCCAGTTTAAACAAAAGAAAAGAACCCCTGAACACACATCAGACCATAGCACACACCTACATCATTACACTTGTTTACACTCAAAGTAACTTGTTAAAAACATTATACCTAAAATAAAATGAAAACACTTTTTGTAATGTACCATAATTTAGATTACAATATGTGAATATCAGGTTGTAGAATAGTTCAGCTGAACTTCACACTAGTAGTAACACACTATGCACTTGTCTTTATTCTCAGAATAAAGTACATAATTAAGACTATCGTTTGTGAAATGGGACATTTGAACTTGCTGGGGTGTTTTTTTCATTACAATTTAAATTTATTAGGAGTCAGAGTTGGTACATTTTTGCCGACTCCGGGTACCCAAAATTGTCTCAGACTCCGGGTACCCAAAATTGTCTCAGACTCCACAGCCCACAAGCATGTGCAGAGACATTTTATGCTATTTCAAGGTTGCTGATCATGAATATATTTTTGGTATTTAATCCTTTACAAATTGTCCTAGTCCTCTAAGAGCCACTCCCAGAAGATTAAAAACAACTAATTTCAAACATAAGCATATATTTTAATATTTCAAATATCTTATGTAACTATTCTTTTTTGTATGTACCTCTACCTTATGAAGTAAATAGTTACATTTCTTATAACCACCCTGAATAGGGCAGTTTACCGTAGATCCCGGAATATAAGCCGACTCGGTATATTAGCCGACCCCCTTCTTTACCTACTAAATTGCATGTATTTGCAGATGACCGGTATTTAAGCCAACCCCCTTCTCCAAGCAAAATTTTCTAAATTTCCTTAAAAGTGTCTCTTCAGGTATATTTATCATGTTTATCGGCGAGAATTTGAGACTGCCGGCATTTTTGATGGAAACCAGGAAGTGATTGCAGAGAAGTTTGGTAAAATGAAACCTTTGTATTGAGACTATATACACAAATACGGTACATGGGTGGGTGGATTTCCGCAGACTCGTTATAAATTTGACTAACTTGACTTACGAACTTAATTCGTTCGCGAAGGCTAACCCATAATGCGTTCTGAACCTCCCACTGCAACACTTACTTAACCTTTTCATAATAAAAAAGGGTTGTATAATGTGCATAATTTTCCAAAACCATATTTCTAATGTACTAACCAAAAATTTATAAAAAGTGCCTAGCCTACCTGAAGTAGGCTAGATTAAGCTAGGAGCATGGCGGCATGAATGGTCGCAGCAGCTGAGGGGTTCCCCTTTTCAGTGCACTTTTTTGTTGTTTTTGTACTTTTTTTTTCCTTGTTTGTGCACGATCGTTTCGGCGAACATCCACTACACCCTTCAGAACCTTATAGACATCGGTGTCCAGAGCCAGATAGGTTTCGAGTGTTTTTCATCACACACACAACATCCCAGACAACATAGCGAGACCAGTGGGCTCTCCGTGGATTGTTGTCCCGTCTAGGAGACGGCGCAGAAGCGGGGCCGCAGATCCGGCGTTATGCTAAGGCTAAAAAAAACCAGCCATACAAGCCCTATACAGAACTTTTTTTCTGCACTGAAGGAGCTGCTTTTAATCTCATTGTAGATGTGTATAGTGACAATAAAGGGCATTCTATTCTTGAAACAACAATTTCATACTGTACTTACCATTTAATTTGACATCTTTGGGCTGCAGGAAGGGAGGAGGAGGAGAATGAAACAGAAGGTGGTTATTGTTTAGAAGGAGCCTCCTTATGCAAATCTTTTCTTTGTAAAATTGTCGAGATGGTGGATTTCGACATGCTGTACATATTAGCGAGATCAGTCACACAAACCGGACTCTCATATTTCCACACAATTTCCATCTTTGTTTCGATTGTGATCGATTTCTTTACTTCCCCTTCCTTCCTTAGCAATTATGTGTCTTGCTTGCATGGTCTTAGTGAATTTTATATATTTATATATATATATATATATATATATATATATATATATATATATATATATATATATATATACAGTCATGTGAAAACATTAGGACACCCTTTGAAAGCATGTGGTTTTGTAACATTTTTAATAAATGGTTATTTCATCTCCGTTTCAACAATAGAGAGATTAAAGTAATCCAACTAAACAAAGAAAACTGAAGAAAAGTCTTTTCAAGATCTTCTGTAAATGTCATTCTACAAAAATGCCTATTCTAACTGAGGAAAAAGATAGGACACCCTTGCCCCTAATAGCGAGTGTTACCTCCTTTGGCTGAAATAACTGCAGTGAGACGGTTCTTGTAGCCATCTACCAGTCTTCGACATCGGTCTGAGGAAATTTTACCCCACTCCTCAATGCAGAACTTTTTCAGCTGTGAGATGTTTGAGGGGTTTCTTGCACGCATACAGCCCTTTTCAAGTCACCCCACAGCATCTCAATGGGATTCAAATCTGGACTTTGACTTGGCCATTCCAGGACTCTCCATTTCTTCTTTTTCAGCCAATCTTTGGTTGATTTACTAGTATGTTTTGGGTCATTGTCATGTTGCATGGTCCAGTTCGCTTCAGCTTTAATTTTCTAACTGATGGTCTCACATGTTCTTCAAGCACCTTCTGATACACAGTAGAATTCATCGTGGATTCTATGATGGTGAGCTGACCAGGTCCTGCTGCAGCAAAGCAGCCCCAAACCATGACACTTCCACCTCCATGCTTCACAGTTGGTATGAGGTTCTTTTCTTGGAATGCTGTGTTTGGTTTCGCCAAACATGTCCTCTGCTGTTGTGTCCAAATAATTCAATTTTGGACTCATCTGTCCAAAGAACATTATTCCAGAAGTCCTGGTCTTTGTCAACTTTATCTCTGGCAAATGTCAGTCTGGCCTCGATGTTTCTCTTGGAAAGCAAAGGTTTCCTCCTTGCACACCTCCCATGCAAGTTAAACTTGTACAGTCTCT